>NC_087164.1:23097422-23194922 GCF_035594125.1 Scylla paramamosain
GCATTTAAAATAGTGTTTGTGACTGTCTATGAATTCAGAAAGGGTAGCATGACCGTGTATTAAGCCCCGCCAGGTCACACGGAAGAGACACACTTTACTTTTCCCTCCACCAATACCATTAAGAGTGTTCTGCGCACATCTCGCGTGCAGGAAAGGAAAAGTAATTGCTTCGTTAGTAAATTATGCTGGTTAAGTGTAGAGAAGGGGAAATGTTTTTTAAATTTCCATTTGTTATTATTATTCTCTCTCTCTCTCTCTCTCTCGTCCTCTCACTCTCTCTCCTCTCTCTCTCCTCTCTCTCTCTCCTCTCTCTCTCTCTCTCTCTCTCTCTCTCTCTCTCTGACACACACACACACACTCGGATGTTCATTGCTCCAGAGTGCCAATATTCCGGGCGGCATCCTGTCCCAATACGATACGTACAGTTTGCAATGAGTCACGCTAAGGGTAAGCAAACAAGATGGGCAGCAACGGCGCCACTAAATCAATAGCAACTCCTGGTGTCGAGCAGTTCTCTCCTCAATCACCGACTCTACCTAGCGAGCCAGCCAGGGAGCCAGCAAGCACCCGGCGGGCACCCCAGAAGACAAAGCGGAAACGAAAACGATGCGCACTTTTCTGAAAATTTTAGAATTCACAAAGGCAAGAGTGATGCCAGAGACGCTCGACCCCAGGAGGATTGCCAAGGAAGGCAGACAAGGTGGCAGGCAGGCAGGGAAGGAGGCAGGCAGGCAAAGGAGGCAGGCAGGCAGGCAAAGCAGGCAGGGAAACAGGGAGGCAGAGAGACAGGCAGGCAGGCATCTCTCCTTGGATTCTGATCTCTCCCGGTAACTTTTCCTGAGCTGTTTTTACTCTTTTTCTCTTTTTTTTACCTCCCTCCTACTCCTGCTCGTCCGCCTCGCCCTCCTCCTCCTCCTCACTCCTCCCTCACTCGCTCGTCCTCCTCGTCCTCCTCCTCCTCCTCCCTCACTCACTCTGTCTCCATTGTGTATTAGCCTGCATCATGCAAGGTTCCTCCGTCCCCAGACAGCAGGAAAGGCAAACTGACAGTAAGGACCAGGAAGTGTTCTGGGGAACCGAGGGAAGGCGTTTCGCAGGTGTTGTTGTGGCTCATGCTCGTTTCGTCCCCGTCCAGGGCTGGGAATGCGATTGAAATGTTGAAATGTTTGAATGTGAATGTGAATGGTTACGCCCTGCACGTGGGAGAGAACATGTTCGTACTTGTTTCGTGTTTTGTCTGTTCTCTACGGTGAATGAATATATTGTAGTATAGATTTTTTTTTTTTTTTTCCTATTTGTCGCCTTCATCATAGTCGTCGTTATCGTCATTTTCATCTTCGTCGTCTATCTTTCATATTATTACATTATTATTATTATTATTATTATTATTATTATTATTATTATTATTATTATTATCATCACCACTATCATTATTCCTTTTACTTCTCTTCTCCTCCTCATCATCATTATTATCATGACCACCATTTTCTTCTGATCTCTTCGTCTTCATCACTTCGCTCTTTTTTTATTACTGTTACGAATGTGGTGATACCCTTGCTGTTTTCACCGCTATCATCATCAGCATTGTCATCATCATCCTTTTTAGTAAGTAGTTGCTTAATTTGATCAGGGTGGTGATGGTGATGATAGTAGTAGTGTTCGTAGTAGCAGTAGTAGTAGTTGTTGTTGTTTGTTTTTCTTCTTTTGCTTCTGGCTGGCAACGACTTTTTTTTTTTAATAATTCTTACACACTCTGGTATACACAGCTTGCCGCTTTTCGTTACATTATGAGCCACTAATACACTGAGTACCAATACGTTCTCATTCATGCCTCCGCGAGTGGCTCTGGGGGTAAGATCTGATAAGACTGACCCAAACCGTTCAGTTTACATCCCCATACACTGGCTGATACGATGCTGGCTCCAGTGTGTGTGTGTGTGTGTGTGTGTGTGTGTGTGTGTGTGTGTGTGTGTGTGTTTATCATTCTATATTAACAATTATACCTGGCGTTATACAAGTAAAGAAAAATATTACTCGACCTTAAGTTTATTATGAAATACTGTACGATTTATGCTACTATGGGGAATTTACACCTATCCACAGTATATTGATGCCAAATATTACCCATGGAATTCTTACGCACTTGATATGATGTTGTCTGTGGTTGTTTTAATCCATTTTTTTACATATTAATCATTCTGTCTACTAACAACGTATCTATCTATCCATCTACCTCTCTCTACGTATATATTTATCTCTATTATTTTATCCATCCATTTATCCATCTATCTACATGTCTATCTATCTATATATCTATCTATCTATAGGGTGTTTTCAAGTTCATAAGAGGCGGAGGGAAAAAAATGGATATTGCAAATGGCCTTGTGTTGCGCCTCGTTGACGCTTCCCATGACAAAAGTTCCTGTTTATTTTCAGCGATATTGAAAGAGAATTAAAAGTCCTAAAGTTTGAACACGCCATTTCTCATCTTCTCTGATAGCCAAACTGAATGGAACAATCTGCCAAACCGAACGAACAAACAAACCGGTATTTGCATCCTAAACACGACCAGCTTCGAACCGTTGTTTTTTTGCTTCTTAAACCAAATACGCCTTTCATGAGGTCTGCCTAATGCCTCACAATGCGTGGCTGGATGCAGACAGTTTGAAGAAGCTGGTGGTCTTCGTCATGACAAGTTTGTTCGTGTACTTCTCACCGAGCGTGACGTATCTCTGTCCTTGATCATCCTTGGTTCTGCTGCATCAAATTCGGCGCAAGGTAAGCCATAAGACGCACACCATACCTCTCTTATGATGATCTTTGTAAAACAGGAACTAAAACAGCGATATCTTGAAGTCGTAAAGATCTTTCACATTCACCTGACGTCATAATACAATTCTGAAGGAAGGCTTTTTTGTCTCCTGCGTCTTACTCAAGGTAAAGGATGTTCACTAAAAATAGTTCTTTAAAAATCCTCTCCAAGCGGATTGCCACCACTCAAGGTTACGCGGTGAAAATAAATTGGCTCAAATCTCATTTGTGCGAGGCAGGTGAAAAGTTCAGCCGCCTTGTTCTTGTCAAATTCAATTAACAATGACTTATTGATGGCCAAACCTCTTTGAATCATATGAAATTAAGATTTCAAGGTATACAATACGTTGTGGTGTCCCTGGCCTTACGACAAAGGCAATCGTACGAAAACATCGTGAACACGACAACAAAAGCAGCTAATGCCGCTTCCAGCTGCACACAGGCACCTTATCCTTGTTTGTATAACACCAGGCCTAGACTTACCTTTAAATCACGTGTGCGCGTTAGGGAAGCTATACTTATTTTATATCCAGTTCCGTTCATTATTTAGTACCCGGAAACAACATTCCCACGCCATCCCTGCCTGCTGCAGCGATCCGATCAAGTGAGGGAGGCTTCTGCCTGACGTCAGAAAGCATCTTTGCAACCCAGGGGAGCTGCAGCAGCCGCCAAAACGTCAGGCCATCGAAATATCATCAGATCAAGCAAAACGCACACACACACACACACACCACACACACACGCACAGAGAGAGAGAGAGAGAGAGAGAGAGAGAGAGAGAGAGAGAGAGAGAGAGAGAGAGAGAGAGAGAGAGAGAGAGAGAGAGAGAGAGAGAGAGAGAATCCAAAACCCGCGTGGGTTTCAGGCTACATTTAACACTGAAAGCGGAACCTCTGCTGACGAAAGCAGATCAGATAGCATTTTGGTCTTGGTATCTTTTTCTTTTTAGAGTGATGACAACCACGTGTCCCCGATGCTCTCACTAGCTGAAGTGAAGCTTCATGCTCAACTCGAGAAGGATCGTGATGTAGAATTTGTCCATGGATTGTTGTGAAGTAGATGCGAGTTGACTTATCTCTGTGATACATACACACGGACACACACAGACACACACACACACACACACACACACACACACACACACACACACACACACACACACTGTGTACACCGTATAAAGCTCCATCACCCTCAAAGATAAAAAGGGACTTTGAGGCACGTCGCGGGTACAAGAGTAGAGGTTGAGTTTCGAGGAAATAGCGACGAGGTTTGGGCAAGGGAAGGTGACGGTGGTGCAGAGGGTGCACACTGTCCCCCACATCACCCATGGACGCGGGGTCACAATACACAAGTTTCCGCGGTGGAGCCTTAAAGGTGCAAGTGGCGGGAGACAGGGGCTGGCGGGCTGCTCCTGACGGCCCCCTGTGTACAGCCCCACACTCACCGCCCTATGGCCCTCTCCCTCTCCCTCTCTCACTCTCTCCCTCTCCCTCTCCCTCTCTCTTTTTCTCTCTCTCACTCTCTCCTACGCCATTCAAAAAAACAGTAACAGAAAACAGTTGTAGCAGATAAAAATAGAACTCTAATGGAAGTTTCTTGCTGTTATATTTTGTGATGTGTTATGGTGCTGTGGTGCTGTGGTGTGTGGTGTTATGAATAGGATGGTGTTATAGATGGCGTGGTGTGGTGTTTCGTCGTATTGTGTCGTGGTGGTGGTGGTGAGGAGGGGGTGTCGCCGCCGCCGCCGCCGCCGCCGCCGCCGCCGTTACCACCGCAGCCAAAAGCGTGAAAAGCAAAAATTATATGTTGAGACCGCCATTTTCATTTATTCATTAATACTGAACATGACGTGGGATATAAATTCATCAAAGATAAAAGGCGAAAAAAAAATGCTGCGGCTGTGCATAGTCATGGAGTGCTTAACAATTTAAAGCATAATCAACTACAACCCAAAACGTTGAACACATCAGTCAGATATCTGCCGTGTTTCTGGCAACAACCTTTTTTTTTTTTTATTTCTGGTCAGTGGAGAGAATTCAGATAAACATTGCTCGTTCAAAAAAAAAGCAGGGAGGCAAAAGTTAACGATATTTGGCAAAAAAAAAAAAAAGGGGGGGATTGGGGACTTTACTGTTAATATAAGTAACTTCAAATATTTCTACACTTAGTATGAATATTCCATTTATACGCTATTTCACAGCCACTACTTAACAGGGAGTACAAAACTAAACCGTTACTTCTATATAACAAATCAAGTGTTTTCTATTCAGTTCAAAAATTACGAAACGACGAGGTAAAGCAATAATAAACCACTAATACTACAATTAATCACTTTCTCAAACATCTCGGTGCCTTATCCCACTATTTCTAACAAGCTCTGATGGAAGTCATTGGAATTTTCTCAAGTGCTTTTCAAATATGCAATAACAGTAGTAGTAGTAGTAGTAGTAGAAGGAGGAGGAGGAGGAGAAGAACGAGGAGGAGGAGGAGGAGGAGGAGGAGGAGGAGGAGGAGGAGGAGGAGGAGGAGGAGGAGGAGGAGGACGAGGACAAGGAGGAGGAGGAGGAGGAGGAGGAGGAGGAGGAGGAGGAGCCGCGATAACGGGGCCATATGGACGTGGTTCTTGAAAAACTTAAATAGCAATAATAATAATAATAATAATAATAATAATAATAATAGTAATAATAGTAATAATAATATGAGAAAAATAAATGATAACAACTGCAATAATGATGATGAATAAAAAGAACAAGAAGAACAAGAACGAGGAGAGAAGAAAAATAGCAATAATAATAATAAAAGAAAATAATTGATAACTGCAATAATGATGAAGGATAAAAAGAACAAGAAGAACAAGAAGGACAAGAAGAACAAGTACAAGAAGGAGGAGAAGATACTTTAATAAACTTTGAAATTTGATATTTTAATGTAATAGCTAAAAGGAAAGTCAGACGCGACAAAATCAAATTAAAAAAAAACTTACAAGATTCTCTTATAACTATTAAAAAGAAATCGATGAAATGCCAGGAAGAATCATCAAGTAAAAAAAAAAAAAAGAAAATTACGAGACTTTAATGTAATTGTTTAAAAAAGTAAGACTCGATAAAATAATATAAAAGCAGAGAGAGAGAGAGAGAGAGGAAAGGTGCGTCTTGGAGTCGTACAGTCCAGAATTAATTCCGAAAAAAAGAGAAAGGAAGAAAAGAAACACATTTTTAAGGAGCACCCAGGACAGCATTATTTTTCCTTCCTTCCTTAAATTGAAGTCAGACAATTCACCTGATTCATTTCTCTCTCTCTCTCTCTCTCTCTCTCTCTCTCTCTCTCTCTCTCTCTCTCTCTCTCTCTCTCTCTCTCTCTCTCTCTCTCTCTCTCTCTCTCTCTCTCTCTCTCTCTCTCTCTCTCTCTCTCTCTCTCTCTCTCATCATCGTCAGACTATTTCACTGCAGGACAAACTTATCTCTGTCAGTCTGCCCGTCTATTCCTGACCGTCCCATATGACAAGGCTTGATGGGGATTGCCTGGAATAGACCGGCAGTTGACAGAGATGTATATTAGAAAGGTGGGGAAAAACTTTAGTCCTGGAGTGAGAATGGAAAAGGAGGAGGAGGAGGAGGAGGAGGAGGAGGAATAAGTCATGCTTTCACGTATAAATAGAAATCAGCAAAAGACGGCTTATTTCTTTGGCATTGATTGAAGGAATAACAAAACTAGGTCACTGAAAAAAGGGAAAGAAAAATGTTTCCGGAATTCAATCACTAATCACCAAGACATCCGGGGCCGCATTTTGAAACTCTTTGGACTCACATGAAAATTCCTCTTAAAGACCACGTGTATTATTCACTGGGTTCTCCTCTGTGTGTGTGTGTGTGTGTCACTGGTGTAGGTGGAACTATCATTCGACCCAATATTCTTTCTTTTTTTTTATGTGTCATGGAGGCTGGCCAAGAAAAATAAGACAAATAACGAAAAGGAAGAAAAGCTCTCACTCAACATGACGCTACCAAAAGAATAGGTTAAAAAATCAACTCAGTATTCCAAATCTCTTGAAACTCCTCTTTTGAAACAGCCCAAGTGGTAGGAAAGAGAAAAATCAGAGTTTACCAGTGAAAGGGAGGAGAGAGTGAAGAAAGCTTTGTGCAGAGAGGCCGAAGGAGGGAAGGAGGCATGCAATCGACAAGTTCTAAAGAGCAGCAAACATGGAAATGAAGGTAGAAAATGACAAAAGAATGGAGCGGCGGTAGAGAGAGAGAGAGAGAGAGAGAGAGAGAGAGAGAGAGAGAGAGAGAGAGAGAGAGAGAGAGAGAGAGAGAGACTGAAAACACAAACTAAGGATATATTAGTAGCACAGTAGGAAGACAGCAAGAAAGACAACACTGCAGCGATGACAGAGAGAGAGAGAGAGAATGAGGACACAAACTGAGGATAAATTAGTAGCACAGCAGTACGGCGATGTCAAGGGCAGGCAGGGTAAGGCACTAAGCTCAAACCATGCCTGGCTGGATCTCAGGGTTTGCTCGTCCCACACCGCTAGGAACACAAACTGCATCACGGCAAGGCTGCCACATGCAAGTCTCGTTACCAGGACGAGGAACAGCACTCAGAGGAAACTGTATGATGGAATACGTTAATGGTGATTGCCAGGGACAGAGACGTAGCGAAACAGGTGGGCGAAGTTCAGTTATCCTTGCTGGAGATGGCGGAGGTGGTGGTGATGGTGGGTGGTAGTGCTTAAGTTTGTGATCATAGTTATTGTTATTGATGGTTGCGCTTATGACAATGTGCTGTGCTGGTGGTGATGTTGTGGGAGGTGGTGTGGCCGTGGTGAGGGAGCAGTGGCGGTGATGTGTACCAAGTGGCAGTGATAATGGCGGTTAAAAGGGTTAACAGTGGTGGTGGTGGTGGTGATGGTTGTGTTTTAGTAAGTGGTGGGGTCTGAATAGCTGGTAATGATTGCGGTAGTGGTGGTATTAGTTGTAGTGATGGTATGTGAAGACAGAATGGAAGTGTTGGTGACAATATTAATGGTGGTGGGGAAGTGAACAGTGGTGGTGAAGGTGTTGATGATGGTGGTAATGGTGGTGACACATGTGGAGAACAGAAATGTAAGGTTTATGGGAGGGAGTGGGTGATGTGAATTATGGTGAGAGAGAGAGAGAGAAGTGGAAGCGGTGGTGGTGGTGGTAGCAGTAGTAGTAGTGGTGGTGGTGGTGGTGGTGGTGGTGGTGGTGGTGGTGGTAGTGGTCCTATGAAAAATCAATACTAGACAAGATAAAATTACAGAACAACTTAATTATCTCGAGAAATGACAGCTTATTGTTGTTTTCCTCTTGTTATTGATGTTAGCGTTGATGTCATTACTACTACTACTGCTGTTGTTGTTGTTGTTGTTGTTTTTCTTGTTGTTGTTGTTGTTGTTGTTGTTGCTGCTGTTGTTGATCATGTACCTGTTATTTCTGTACTAGGTGGTGGTGTTGTTGTTGCACCTATTCATAATTGTTGTTCGTAGTACTGTTGTTTTATTGCTGTTGCTGTTGTTACACCTAATTACTATTATTATTGTTGTTGTAGTTGTTGTTGTTGTTGTTGATAATGTTCCCATGGCCGACATTATTTTTCTGCTACAATTACTACTACCATTATTACTACTACCACTACTACCATCACTACTACGACTGCTTCTACAGTCTCTCCAATTAGCAAGGACGGTAATATCCACTTAGTTCGCTCCTAACTGTCTCTGTCACTGCCGCTTTGGGAGGTGACGTGGCACTAACAACGCCTTAAGATGACGCAATCACGAACTAATCTAGCCAGAGCGGTCTGAGGGGCAGGCAGGAGCTGTTGATGCTGGAATCCGTGCCCCGCCTCTCCCTCTGGTTTCGAAATTCCCTTGTTACTATGTATGAAAAAAGAATTACGTATTTTACATATGGAATAAGTTAGGAAAAGTTTTATCTTCATGTAAGTTTTTCTTCTAGTTTATTTTTTTTTTTCTGTTATGTCTGGTTACATTCGCTATATATTGTCATTTGTTTATCGCTTCTTCATCTATTCGTCTACGTACACACAGGTAAAAATACACAGGTAACACAGGTAACCTTATCCTAACCGTACTCTAAGTGTGTGCCTGAGATAACGGATCTTACGTAGTTATATTTCATATCAGGTTACATATTATCTGTCTGTTATCTATTTACCTACCTTTCTAACCTTTTATTTACATACAGGTAATCTAACTTAACTAAACTTATCCTAAATTCAAAAGATCACATATTGCTTTTTTTTTTTTTTTTTTGTTTTTTTGTTTTTTTAGAATTCTTCATACTGTCAGTTTTGTTTTACGTCAGGTTATACTATTCATATATTGTTATTTATCTACCTACCTATCTGTCTACACACAAATGACCTAACCAGAGTTTTCCTAATCCCTGAGATAGCTGCTTTTTTCATTCTGTTTTCTTTCTTTTTTTTTTCTTTTCCACGGGTTTATTTTATCTACCTCTCTATCGGCTCATCTATACACAGGTAACCTACTTATCCTGAACCCACCAAAAGTTTACCTGAAAATACCTGATTTTTTTATACCATTTCATCTTCCTTTCTTTTGTAGAAGTACTTTTACCTCCCGCCCTAAGTGCCTTCCTTGTTAAGCTATACTCGTACACACAGCAGCGAAGTACCGAGCCACTCATTCTCCCTCACACAGTTATCCCAGTTTCCTATACCCATACCTGGTTTTTTAACACTTTTCCATTTTTCCTTTCTTTTCTCCAAGTACTCCCAGCACCCGTCCCTAGTGCCTCGCTAAGCTATATATCCAGCAGCCAAGTACCGAGCCGCTCATTCTCCCTCCTACAGTTATCTCGACTAGCCTTGTATTCCCGAAGGAGAAAAGCTTGCGGTCTCCTCAACGCACTCAACGCCTCCTCTTGACGCACTGGCCAGAGCCGCACAGTGTTATGATTGCCGGGAAGCACCTCCTCTTACACATGAGTTTTTGATCCCTCAGTGCGAGCAAGAATGGAGGAGGGACCGCCAGTGTGTGGATCCATCTTGACCACTGCACCATTTGTCTGAACCGCTTCTTTGTATGTAGTCTTGCAGAAGATTTTCCGAGAGAGAGAGAGAGAGAGAGAGAGAGAGAGAGAGAGAGAGAGAGAGAGAGAGAGAGAGAGAGAGAGAGAGAGAGAGAGAGAGAATTAAATATATCTGAATCATGGAGAAAATTTCATTCCGCGACTACAAAGGAGGAGTTGAAACGCACAGACAAACAGACGACTTCAAGTGGCCTCTGAAGCAGGCAACATTCTTAAGAAGGCTCAAAAATAAGGTTTTATCACTCGGGTGGGGAATGGTGCTTTGTGTAGTTCCAGGAAAATTAATATAATAACGAAGGCATGTGGATTTACTAAAGAATAAGCAAAAAATGTACACAGATGTCTATTGCACCCAACACATCTGCTGAAAGACAGTAAAGGGAGAAGCTTGCAACTCTTCAGTGGAAATTAAGAGACTAGAGAGAGAGAGAGTAATTGAGAGAACTAGTGCGATGAACAGCCTCAGTCCAAACCATTTACCAATGTCGTATGTGTGAAGCCGTCCACATATTATAGGCGTAGTCTGTGGACGGTGGGTGGGGGGAAACCTGGGCCTCTGTTTAGGGTTAACCAGTAATCGTGGTGGGAAGGAAAATAAAAAAGGCAGAAGACCGAACAAATGGTCTTAACAAAGGGTGTCTTTTTTTCAATTAAGACCTCGTTGGGGAGGAATAAAAGCAACTAACGGAGTGGAACGGCTCATTCATTAAGTGTGTGTCAAAGTCCTTGCTGACCGCCGAACGATCTAGGACCATCTTTTGAAGCACATCTGTCTAGCATCTTCACTACATAAAAAAAAAAAAATAATATATATATATATATATATATATATTATATATATATATATATATATATATATTATATATATATATATATATATATATATATATATATATATATATATATATATATATATATATATATATATATATGTAGTTGAAGTTACACGGGGTTTTCAGACTCTTTTTACGGTTGCAGTGAGAGATTATCAAGATTTCTGCATTATTAATAGAAGAAACACTCTCGAGAACCCAGACAATCATTTCAGAAACCTTTGCAAATAGTCGTGATGAAAGAGCAAAGCGTTTCTGAGTACGGACCTTGACGAGAAGAGAAGTAAAGACAAAATAGAAAAGATCGGGAATAGATGCTGATCTTCGAGCAGATTCCTTCCAAGTAAATTTCATCCATTAGAATTCGTACATGAAAACTTTACCTCGAAGAATTTTTCCATACAGAGTTATATAACACTCACCTAACATAACCTAACCTAACCTAATCTAACCTAACCTAACCTAACATAACCTAACCTAACCTAACATAACAAAACCTAATCTAACATAACATAACCTAACCTAATCTAACCTAACCTAAATTAACATAACCTAACTTAATCCATCCCAACCTAACCTAACCCAACCTAATTCAGCCTAACCTAACCCAACCCAACCTAACCTAACACAACTTACTGGATCAAAAGGGAGGAAATACGTACATGCTTCTGTCTACATGTATAAATCCTGTCTCTCTATATAAATCCGCCCATGAAAACTCCACGAAACTTTAATGTAATTTCGCATATACTTAACATACCTAACATAACTTATTTTGTCATAGGAAGTATAATGTTCGTGGATAAATAGTACGTAACCCACAGTGTTCAGAATACAGAGCTAACATACTTTTATAATGATCTAACAAGTGTAGAGAGAGAGAGAGAGAGAGAGAGAGAGAGAGAGAGAGAAGAGAGAGAGAGAGAGAGAGAGAGAGAGAGAGAGAGAGAGAGAGAGAAATTAGCGGTCGAGAGACAGTTAACCATCATTACTTAGGCAAGAAAAGAACGCAAATCTGATTATTCACAACAGTCTTAATTCTCCCAACTTGAATACCACTAAACGAATCCCATCTTTATTCACTCACAATATAAATATGAAGGCACACCCACCCACATTTCACACACGAGAGAGAGAGAGAGAGAGAGAGAGAGGAGAGAGAGAGAGAGAGAGAGAGAGAGAGAGAGAGAGAGAGAGAGATGTGTGTGTGTCTGGAGTTCTTGCTGGAAAGGAGAGGGAAGTTAGAGAAAACGAGGGCGAACAGGAAAGAGAGAGTGAGAGGAAGCCAGTGCTATAGAGACCTGGAGGGGACGAAAAAATTACATATTGCCAGAGAGAGAGAGAGAGAGAGAGAGAGAGCGGCTGTACATACTCGATCCAAATACACAGCAATGAACAATACAACAAAACAGTGGCGCCCCAAGAATACCTTATTGTGCTTGGTGGTGGTAGTGGATTGCAGTGATAATAGAAATAGAAGGAAAAGTCTCTGTCAGGAAGCGATGTGGCTGTGGCGCTGTGCTGGCGTAGGAACAAAGATACTGGCTGTGCTCTCTCGACCTTCTATTGCATAACACATTCCATAATTCTCGAGTACATATTTTTTTCACAAATGAACACAAGGGAAGAACAAGACTTATGTTAAACTATACGGAGATACGCATGCATGTTTCACACAGGGACGGCCAAGTGTGTGTGCCCTTCTAACTCCCTGCAGCTTTCCTTACTTAAACAACTAACCGACACCCCAACTATCTAACAATCTGACCATCTGACTGACTAACTAGCCAATTAAATTACTGCATTCATACTCCTATATTCTTATGACTAGACAATTTAAACTAAAGTAAAAGATGTAGAACAGCAATGTCAGATGCGTTAGGTAAGGTAGCAAGGCAGAGGAAATACGGTGTGTTTAATGTGCTGGTGTGTGGTAGGAAGAGAGAGAGAGAGTGTGGTGTGGTGTTTCGTGGTGTGTGGCAATGAGTAGCAGAGTGGTGTAGTACTTCCTGTGGCGTTATGTGATAGGAGAGAGAGAGAGAGAGAGAGAGAGAGAGAGAGAGAGAGAGAGAGAGAGAGAGAGAGAGAGAGAGAGAGAGGAAGGAGCGAGCGCTGGAAGGGTCAGCCGCTGGAGCTGTGCTGGAGGCTGGCCAAGTTTGTGTACGTGAGAGGGTGGGGAGGATCGTGAGAACCTCGGTGGTGGTGGCGGTGGTGGTGGTGTTGGTGGTGGTGGTGGTGGTGACGATTGTAAGTTTATGGTGTGTGTGTGTGTGTGTGTGTGTGTGTGTGTGTGTGTGTGTGTGAGAAAGGAAGAATGCTGCAGTTGTGGTGGTGGCGGTGGTGTTAGGGTGGTGGTGGCGCCGACATAAAACAGATTTTTCTCCTCTGTGTGTGTGTGTGTGTGTGTGTGTGTGTGTGTGTGTGTAATACCCATAAACCAGCGCATAGAGTCGGGTATCAGCATACATAGGTGGCGCTATCGACCTATTAATCCACGAGGGCCGCTACACCACCACCACACCGGGAACACCACGAGTGAATGTTGTCATTAGTAAAGGGCATTGACTCACACAAAATCTCACATCTATTCTCACCCATTCACCATTCATATACGAGTAACAGCTACCCCCGCCCCCTTCAACAGTAGGACAGTAATATTCTTTCTCACCCTCCGCTGTAAAATATTTATCTGCAGGAACATGACCTTTAAGGATGATGGTTTCTTGATTACACTTCCCCCGCACTCTCGGTCTCTCGGCCCCTTAACACAACCAGCACTCGCCAGGAAGTTCGATAAAGTTACAGGGATCACATGAAAATCATCTACCTTTGCTGCCTCTCTCTCTCTCTCTCTCTCTCTCCTCTCTCTCTCTCTCTCTCTCTCTCTCTCTCTCTCTCTCTATCTCTCTCTCTCTCTCTCTCTCTCTCTCTCTCTCTCTCTCTCTCTCTCTCTCTCTCTCTCTCTCTCTCTCTCTCTCTCTCTCTCTCTCTCTCGGATTGATTAAGAAGTTTGGCCAAGGAAACAAAATGGAAGAAAATTTTCACTCAGTATGCTGTACCAAAAAAAGAAAATAATAATAATAATAATAGATAAATAAATAAATAAATGAGAAGAAATTTCAAATGTTTGGCAAATTTAGTTTCACGGAAGTCTTAAAACTTTTCCTCGGACAGTTCAAGTTATAAAAAGGACGAGACACAGAAACAAATAAAAAATTCCAAAGTTTACCAATGAAATGGACGAGAATGGAAGCACTGGTTGACTCTTGCATTAGTAACATGGACAACATAGGACTGAAAATAAACAGAAAGTTTCGTGCAGTGAAGCCGCGGAGGTGTGGAAGGCAAAGAATTACAGTGGAAGATAGCAAGAGGTACAACATTATGGCGGTGAAGGAGAGGGTGAAGACAGCCTGCTTTACTGTGGATGTGATGGAATATGTATGTTATCTATCTACCTGTCTATATGTAACCTATCCTAATTTAACCTAACTAAACGCATATCTTCACATGATACAACTGCACAATGGCAAAACCCTCCATCATTAACCCTTTCTCTACCATTAACCCTTTCTCTACACCTTTTGAAAGAATACTTTTTTGTATTATGTAGTTGGTATTATGTAGTTGTAGCTTGGCAATGGTCAAATTAACCTTATATTCTTTCTCTATATCCATGAAAACATTTTATCACAAATCTGAAAATTAACAAAAGACAACCAATCCAGTAAAATAGTTAAGAATTAAGCAGCGAGTCTAGGCAACACTTTCACATTACGCATTTTACTTAACCCTAATCCACAAGCACTTAGAATACAGCATCGTGATTATTCCAGAAGTATCAGTAAGGGTGTGTAGCTTGACTCAAAACTCCTGCCATGTCTCTCACTATTATAAAACACTGCCATGTCTCTCACTATTATAAAACACATGTAAAAAGACTAGTTACTTAATCCACAAGCTCTTAGAATACAACATCGTGATAACTCCATATGCATCTGTATATAACTTGACTCATACCTCCTGACTTCTCACTCACAATTATACAAGAACGCACACAAAAGAAAAAAAAAACAGTTACTTCATATTCTCTAACCACACAATAATACCAAGAAACAACACTGGGTACCTCCATGCCAAGCTGCTTTAATATTTCGTAAACACGTCTATAAATCGGACCAAGAAGCATTAAAACCCACCCATTCCACCACCACCAACACCATCACCACCACCACTACCACCACGGTCTTCACTTCACTTCACGCCTTCCTCCGCCTCATCCTTGGAATAAGAAGAGAATAATAAGGAGAGAAAAAAAAAAAAGGAACCAAGTCGTGGCAGCTACTTAACACTTTAACTTTTCACGTCGACGCTGCTCCGGGCAACTCCTGCACTCAACACATTAAAACGAAGCTATTTCCATGTGGCCCGTGGCGCGCCTCCGCATCCGGCAAGACAGGGTTTTTTGTTACTCGCTCGTGGCTCTTGTGTGTGTGTGTGTGTGTGTGTGTGTGTGTGTGTGTGTGTGTGTGTGTGTGTGTGTGTGTGCCCGTGCATTCTAATGGTGTAGAAGTATACCATTATAACTTTTCGCTTAGACGTAAAACTATAAAGAAAACTCTATCCAGTGAACTTGTCAAAGGAAAGGAGAAAAGGATAACGACCACAACGATGACGGCGCTGACGACGAGAACAAGGTCAACGACGTGGAGGAAGGGGATGGAAAGGAGAGAAGATATGACATGAAGGAGGAGGAGGAGTATTCTGAGAAGCTGATGGATGAAAAGAAGAATGTGGCAGAGTAACAATAAAGGAGGAAAGAGGAGGAGGAGGAGGAGGAGAAAGAGGATGGGAGGATACTACAAAGGATTACAAATAGTTACGGTCCCTCAGGTCCTCGCTAGGCTGTTTGATATGGAAAAGGAGGAGGAGCAGGAGGAGGAGGAGTGTAAAAAACGGACTTCGAAAGAGGTAATGTAGAGAGAGGAAGAGGAAGCGGAAAGGGAAGAGGAAGTGAAGGAAGAAAAGGAAAGGGAAGGAAAGCGGGGATGACAAAAAACGAGAGAGAGAGAGAGAGAGAGAGAGAGAGAGAGAGAGAGAGAGAGAGAGAGAGAGAGAGAGAGAGAGAGTCAAAAGAACTGTTATCGTTATGAAAACCTCCAGTACAGAGGCGGCAAAAGCTTTTTTTAACACCACGATATGAAAGGTCAGGAGGACAAGACGACCATGTTTGAGCTGCAGACACATAGCAAAAGAAGTTCTTAAAAATGCTTATCCATGTTGCACGGGTTTTATGCGTCCGCCGATAGAAATCAAATACAAGTCTACCAATTGAACATCTGCGGAAAGGAAGTGTTCGGTCTACGTGTGTATGTTTTTAGAGCAAAGACGTTTAAATTCATAGCCATGTTGTAATTTATATTAATGCTGCTGTTAGGAGAAATGAAAGGCAATATTACAACTGTATATCTGTGGGAGGGAGAAAAAAAAAAAATGTCCATTCTGCTTATGAGCCTCGAATTTTTTATCGCAAAACTCTAAATTCATAACAACGAATACACTCCAATACATTTTCATACTGCTGTCAATGGAAATGAAATACAAAGCTAGAACCAGAACATCTACAAAAACAAAATAATTAACAAATATATTCATTCTGTTTGTGAGCCTCAAGGTTTGTGTTGCGCCAAAGACGACCTGGCAGCGGTGTGCTCTTTGTTCTGTGCCATTCATTAGTGCTAACGGCGCGGCACCGGCTTTAAGTAGGAGACACAAACACAAAACACACACAAAAGAAAAAAAAAAAACTTTCTTTCTTTCCGGCTTGCCTTCGGTCTCTGGCAACACCAACACGCAATCCTCATCCCAATACCGGCAATGGTTCCCTCGCCCATTAGTGAAATCCTCGAATATGCGAAGGAGAGAAATTTCTTTTGTGCAGCCGCGGCTCTCTCTCTCCTCATGGCGGCGGTAGAAGCAAACTCAATTATCACAGAAATATAATTTGCGCACTGCTGAGCTACTGTGAGCAAGTTATGTCCCCCTTTTGCTCATTTCACGGTAAGAAGACACGTCCAGCTTCCTACATGCGCAACTTCATAAACATGCAAACGCAGCGCAAGAGCAGAGATTCAAGAAAGAAGTGTGAGAATTTGAGAATTTCACACAAGAAGGCGTCACCCTCAACACATGAATTATATGAAAGGGTATAATATTCATCAGCCAGAGAAACCGTGAACTGGAACCTTCAGCACCTCGCTATTTTATGAAACTACTGATAGTGTGTGTGTGTGTGTGTGTGTGTGTGTGTGTGTGTGTGTGAGGCATTGATTAGGTGGAACATTAGAGGAATTTAACTTTCATAATCTCACGCAACACTCATACATTTCAGCGTTAGGCGGTACAGTGCAACAAATGGCGTTTCTATAATCACGTAATGGGTGTCTGTGTTGCTACATAATACGTCTTCAAGGATAACAACAGAGATGGCGCTGCTTGGACCGTGTAGTTTTGAGGCGAGAGGTCATGGTCTGCTAGCCACGCTCCACCTCTTGAATTACAGTTTGGCTAATAACCTGCGCGAGATTAACTTTTTATCTCTAACTGTCAAGAAGGCTTATTAACTACTTCGCATTGGAAGATCTTCGTTTTATTCCCCTAATTCAAGTTCATCGGTACGAGAAAGCGAGACAGACAGACTGACAGACAATCCAAAAGACTGAGTGTCCCAGGCAAAAAGGCTCACACACACACACACACACACACACACACACACACACACACACACACACACACACACACATACACACACACACACACACACACACACACACTAAGCACTAAGCACTAAGCACTAATGTAATGCCGGAGAAACTGCAATGAAGGAAATAACAGTTGTAATATTTGTAATTCCCAGACCATCCCCGTATTCTCTCTCTCTCTCTCTCTCTCTCTCTCTCTCTCTCTCTCTCTCTCTCTCTCTCTCTCTCTCTCTCTCTCTCTCTCTCTCTCTCTCTCTCTCTCTCTCTTTCTCATTCAAAGCTTCGTAATTCTTTTTTTTTCAATGTCCAGTTTGTATTGAATGTTTTTACCTCCTCCTTTATCTCTTCCTCCACCTCCTTTAAATGTTCATCCTCCTGCACTCACTTTCCTAATAATAATAATTAATAATAATAATAATAATAATAGCAGCAGCAATGATTAAAAGTTCATGTACAAGAAGTATATAAAAATGGCCAGCACGGATCTTTCCCACCTGTCTTTCTATATTCAAGTGACCACCACCGCGGTAAGACAGCACGAGCATATTAATTTTATAACCATGGATCGGCACCTTGCCAGGCCTACACGGCTCCTCGTCCAGTCCTTTCCTTATAGAATTCTTTGATGGCCGGCTTACATTTTTTTTTTTTTTTTTTTCGTAACCTCCTTCTTTGGTGCGAAGTGAAAATTCTGTTCTACATTTGCCCTCCTTGCGTCGAACTGAATAACGGGCAGATAGAATGGAGGGAGAAGGGTCACTGACATGGAGAGAGAAGGATAACAGACAGGTTGATTGGAGAGAGTAGAATAGCAAATAGTCTAAAGAGAGAAGGAAAGCAAACAAACTGGAGAAGGAAGCAAAGGAGATAGAGAGGGATAGCAAACAGATAGAATGGGGAGAGTAGATTAGGAAGGAGCAGCTGTCTCAGTAAAAGCAGCACCAGCATAATTGCCAGCATAGATTATTCAAATGACAGATGTTTCAAGGTCTCTACCTATTCTGCTGCAGGGTAACTGTCTTGTATTTGTGGTACGCTGCTGAAGTCCGCGGATTTTTAAATTAAGCATGGTAGCCACAGTATAGATTTTTTTTTGTTATGTCAACTACTGTATATTATTGTTGGACGCCTCACTAACCAACTATAGATCTATAACTAGTGCATCTATCCTAGTATATTATTATGTGTGTACTTTCGTCTCTGGATTTTTTTTCTTTTTTTTTTTTTCAAGCCACTAATGTTCAGTTTGATATAGAGACATTTGGCCATTTGAATAAACTACTTTTGTGCGTACACTCGTATTGCTTTTCTTGCAGACACACTCACCGAATACTTTTGAACAACAACAACAAAGAAGAATAGAAGATAAAAAGAAGACAAAAATAGAAAGTAAAAAACGCAAAAAGAGGAAAGAAAGAAAAAAAAAGAATAAGAGCAACAAAAACAACGGAAAAGAAAGAAGAAAAAGAAGAATAAAAGAAAGTAATAACAATAGGGGGCAATTTATAGTCTACACCAAGTTACTATACATATAATCATGCATGTCTCTTTTTTTTCTTCTCGTTGGTGAGATTCGGTAGTTTTACAGCAGATTACCATACAACCATGCACGTCTTTTCTTCCTTTTCAAGTGTTAATTCCGACCAATGATATAAAAAGGGGAGAGAAAAGACGCCTTCAGTATAACACTCCCTAAAATATACCTACATGAGGAGACTCGAGAAAAGTTAGGCAGTTTTATCTCCGGTGGTGATCTTTAATGCAGCCCAAGTGATTACACAAACAGGTGAAGAGTCCAGAGTATACTAGCGAAAAAGAAGTGAAAGAGCGAAGATACTGGTCAATTCCTGCATTAGTGAGGGGAGCAAAATTGGGTGAGAATGAATAGAAACGCTTGCATAAATAGCAGAAGTAGGAGAGGTATTTGTACTTGACTTTGGTTACCTGTTCCTTGCTGATAGTTCCCAGCATCTATCTGTAACTTTTAGAACTGAACTGCATTTTTTGTTTTCGAGCTTCATAAAGTCTTCATAAGCTCCAAAACTTCACAAAAGTATATTTTCACCATGGTTATTATACATCAAAAACTATATTGTAAAAACTAGGTAAATACGGAGTTCCCACAACAGCACTATATATGCAAGTAGTAAAGAAAAATGAGAACAAAAAAACATTCCTTTCTTCCTACACACCCATAGTTGGCGCTTTGGGATCGATGATATTTACAGGGAGGAAAGAAAAACACATTCTCTTTCACTTCCTGCTCCAGTTCCCTCCCAGCTGAGCCTGCTCCTGTCTGCGCCTGTCAGTGAGTCTGCAGCCTCTTCCAGTTGTGTCTATCATTCATGACTTCATTTCTTCCTTAAGTCTGGATGTTTGACAGGTTGTGTTTTCTGAAGATTTCTTTCACTCTGGCTTTCCATCTTTTCCTTGGTTTTCATCTAGGTCTCTCTTCAGGCATCACGTCAGTACTTTTTTTTCTATCTCTCTTACCTCATTCTTCTTCCATTCTCCTTGTTGCAGTGCCAATTTTTTATTCACTTCATCATCCTACTCTTCCCTCGTGGCTTACCCGTCGTTCTTAACCTTTCACTGATGGACAATTCTTCCCATAATCACCGGGAACTTTGATGACACATTTTCTTACCGGCCTCTTAACGCTACCCTCCCATTCCCTTCCTTCCTGTGCATCCAGACAAACATGCTAGCAAAGGATTGTCATTACAGGAAAAAGAGTTAAGACAATTTTAAGTTTTACTGCTGCTTCTTTCCGTCTCGTTCTTTTGTTATTGTTTTCTAGTGTCATTTTGGTGTGTGTGTGTGTGTGTGTTGAAACTGGATATGAAGTTCCTGTTGTGGAGGGAGCTCTACATTCTTTTTTCCTCTAAAGTCTTCCTCGTTTCCTCCTCACCCACTTATGTATGTAAAAACAGGTCAAAAAGTATCTATGAATCTCTTCCTTGTATCAACGGACTGTATATAACGACAACAACATAAAAATCAGCAGATGAGGTATTTTCTTCACATATCGACAATAACAAACAACCCGCCACACAAAAAGAGAAAAGATGAGGACGTAAAGACAAAAAAGAAACATAATTTATGCGCGGTACGGTGAGGGAAAGAAAAGGAGGAAAAAAAATCACAATCACACTAAATAGAATGAAGAGGAAAAATAAAAAAAAATATATCACGAACAAGAATAAAGATGAATGAACAAGATGAACAGAGGAAATATTTTATGAGAGAGAGAGAGAGAGAGAGAGAGTCAAAACATTTCAAGACAGCCTTTATATCAATCCAGTCTTCACGTACACTAACATTGTCTTTTTCTATTATTTCATATTACGCAGTTTTTTCGCTATTTTCTCATGCACTATATGTTCGTCACCTCCAGCAGTGGTGCTCGTGTCACCTGACTCGCGTGTCTCCTTGCACCCTGTTTTTAATGACTTCACGTACCAGAAACTTAACTCCCTCGTTCCTGCTCCTACCTGTCTTTTCGTAGCACTTCCAATGTAACCTTTGGACAGCTAGTGACAATTATTTCAGTAATTCGAGACAATTTTACTAACCAAGACGAACTCCCTCGCCTGTCCTCTCGTAGCACTTCCTCTTTCGTTTTTCCCTTGTAACCTTTAAGGTGGTAATGACACCTATTTGAGAAACCTTAGACTAATGTACAAAGCAGAAATTAAATTACGTATACCAAAAACCTTTACAAAACACTCGGTCGCCTTTGTTGTGAGTGTTGTCTTTCATAGTTATAACCTCATTTTCACAAGGCCACTGCAGGAAACTTAGAGGAAGCGAGAGCTGTCAAAGGTGATGCGTCGCTCCCTCCACCGGTTCTTTTTTGCAGTCTTTATATTCTGTTGGTGGGGGGGGGTTGTTGACGCACAAGACTTGTGTTTCTCGTCTCGTGTCTCTTTTTTTTTTTTTTTCCGGCGGGGGGGACTGCCTTTGAGATACAGGAGTCAAGATAGTAAGTGTTGTGACGAACATTTTTCTTTTTTAAGTGAAAGAATCTTCATGGATTTTTAATGTGTACATGACGGTAATTATTATATTAGCAGCACGGCAAGGGACAAAAAACAAGCGTTTTTTCCACCGATATGTAAAAACCTTGTTAGTTTCTCACTAGACATAAAAACTCTCCTGGACACTCTTTTAGTTTTCACTCGAGTCTAGTCAACGTAGTGGTAATAAGGCACCAGTACTTAAACTTAAGAATGTGGTCCCTAAGGTTGTTGCTTGAAAGGTACGGTAAACACCTCATTACGGTCCCCACACTGTGTTGCATAAAAGGATCATGGAAGTAAAATCCCATCTGTCAGTCAAGTAAGTTTGTTCGTGTGTGTGTGTGTGTGTGTGTGTGTGTGTGTGTGTCCTCGTATGTCATAACAAAACGTATATCGCTTTGCCGAACATTTTGACTTTTCATTTATATTCATCGACTGATTTAATTTTCCTTCGCTACATTTTTCAGTTACTATTTTTGTTGTCTTTCCGCTTAGGCCTGCCTTTGTCATCTAAATATCGGTTTCGAAAAATACAATTATTAAAAGTGTGTGTGTGTGTGTGTGTGTGTGTGTGTGTGTGTGTGTGTGTGTGTGTGTGTGTGTGTGTGTGTGTGTGTGTGTGTGTGTGTGTGTGTGTGTGTGTGTGTGTGTGTGTGTGTGTGTGTGTGTGTGTGTGTGTGTGAGTGTGTGTGTGTCCTGATCAAACGTTTACATGTTTAATTAGAAATGTTTTAAAAGTTCCCTGGCGGTAACTGTCTTCTGGGAATTAACACAATACATGACAGGGATACGAATGAAATATGTCATAGTGTAGCGACAGCAGAGTTATGTTTAATTATACATCGGTCGACCGACTTTCCTGAAGTGTAATTCCAGGAGTGTTAATCCTAATGCACAGGACCGTGAGTTGATCGTAAAATATCAAATAGTTAAAGCGTCTCAATTGTTAGAACATAGTAAAGGTTGCGTGAGAGCTTGACATTTACACACAAGCCATTTAAACCGCACCATTGCGCTCGTGATATCAAGTAATGCACGTTTCAGTTCATAAAAATCTGCATAACCATACATGCGCGTGGAAAGAGAAGTCTCGGCGCCTTTATATTTATGTACACAACCTCTTGGTGGAAAGAAAGGTGGACGAAGCACAAATATTAACATGTTCCCATTTCAGTTAAGAATTATCACAATTTTCGACAACTGCTTATATTTCATTTATATTTTACATAGTTTTTTTTTCAGATATTTACTTTATAGCAAGAAACTCGTACACAAAGCAAAGGCAAAGTCTGCATGAGGAACCAGTGGCAGGCTTCTCGACACCAAGCAGGCCGAGATTTTTCTTATTGTAAAGCTCCAAGTTATTTCATATGTCCACATTTAATTTTTAGTGTTTCTACAATTCAGAGTGAAGCTGAAGTTTGTGTTTAAATATGAAGAAAAGATTAGCTAACTTTTATACTTTTTACGAAATGCAAAATTATCAGAAACTATGTTTATAAATAAATTACCTACCTAAGTTTTCAGTTTTCGACAACCATGCATTAATTAGTGTCTTGTCATCATTTTCGGGAGCACCACTCCCACAAACATTTCGTTTTCAAAAATATTTTTCTTTCAAATTGCTCAAAAGTGCATAATACGAAATTCTACACCTAAACTAGATTATCTGGGCCGCTGGTGGCCGCGTCTCATGTTATAATCATCATATCACACGTCAGCTCTGTGGACAGGATCCAGCTGCTCCAGCTTGCCTCTGTCTGTAAAATGGATTAGCTCTAAGCTGGACTCTGGAGAAAAACTAGTTTATTTTCACCACTTTTACAGAACAAACACCACTACACAGTCTGCGGCTCAGTCAGTTTTTGTAGTTTTCACGGTACAGTGTGGCTGCACAGACTGGTGGCTCACGAGTTATTCTAAATGATAAGTGAAGGTACAATGCAAGAAAGGGCGATGTTCCTCTGAGTGAATGCACCTGATGCGAATGACGTGAAAGGAAAGAGGCTGCTAAACGAAAGATGCAAAGTACAAAACGTGCACTGATGCTGCTAGACAATCGGTACAACTTCTCTGTTCAAATTTTCAACTATCTGTAGTTTCTTTTTCGTTGTCTTCGTCTTTCTCTTTTTCTCTCCGTTTTTCTTTTCAAATGCTCGAGAATTATGACACGTATCACCACGTACGAAAATGCGTAAATAAAACAAATGGATTTCTGGGAACAATTCTAGCGTTAAAGCAAACAGATACGATTCGAACAAATATTCTCACACCAAAGATTTGCCTTTCCTAGCTCAGAGAGTGAAATGAGTTGGCATTAGTTCATTATGACTAAAGGAAAGTTATCCGTATATATATATATATATATATATATATATATATATATATATATATATATATATATATATATATATATATATATATATATATATATATATATATATATTAGTCACTACCACCCATCGTTTAGTGTGTTCGCTGTAGCGTATACGGTAACTCCAGATGTCCAATAAAAAGTGCGTTGTGGTGGATCTCTGCAATCAAGATAATATGTTTAACCTGCAACGGTCTCTGAACGTGCCAAACTGCACTATTTTTCCTTTATTCTTATTGAAAAAAAAAATGTGTGCGCTCGTTTATGTTCGTGAAATTACTTCCAGTAGTTAAATCTAGATTAACGTATAAGATTTTTGCATTATTTAAAAGAGAAAATACCTTTGATAACACACTCACTATGCTGTTGATCAAAATGGGCATAAATAAGAGAGAAAGAAAGTGTGTACCAACAACAAATGTATGTAGGGCCTTCTGTGCTGGGGTTTACATAATGCAGGTATCGATCTGAATAGAAAAGTGTACAACTCTAGGTTCGCGCTGGAAAGAGGGGGGAGAGAGATACCAACTCAAATTGCCAGCGATGTTATATATATATATATATATATATATATATATATATATATATATATATATATATATATATATATATATATATATATATATATATATATATATATATATATATATATATATATATATATTGTTTTTTTTTTTTTTTTTTTTTGCCATAGTACATAAGTTATGGTCTGATTTGTTCAAGAAAACGGAAGTCGAAAAGTGTGAATGCTTAAAACTTCAAATGTTGCACAAATTTGTATTCGAGTCGAGGCGAGGTGAATGTGAGATACAACTGCGAAAGATTGCCAAACCAGCGGAGAATCAAGAATCAGGGCTGGGACTGCGAGGAGGAAACGAGCAGACTATGTTGGTTTGGTCACGTGCAAAGAAAATATTACCTTCATATTCATAAACAAGCAGCTGATTTTTTTTTTATCAACTCTTTTTTTTGGGGGGAAAACATGAAATATTGTCCTTCTTTCAATTTCCATATGACAGGAGAAAAGTTGAGGCAAATTTCTGATGACTTACACCCCAGACATGAGAACAAATATTATTCCAGTAGGTGCACCACGGGAGGAAGAATTTATCCAATTACAAATTAAGAACTCACCGATAAATGACTTAGGCAGCTTATGACGATAACGATATGTACATTTTCATATTTGAACTGTAAGAGTAATAAACATTTTGAAATGGAAAATGGAGTGCCCATAGGTGGACCAATGAAGATGTGCAATGACACCATGGAGAAATACTGTAGGAAACTGATGGAAAAGTTGCATTTGAACGTGTGACCTGACCTGTGGAACCTTCAAGCTGACAAGACAAGCTAATTTCCTCATATCAAATGCAACCAACATATAATTTCTCTTAGCTGAGTTTCCGGAGTGATGATGAAGGATGAGAGTGAAATAAAGGATGTGTAGTATATCACACATAACTCCTAATCACAAACTGAAAAACGACTTTATTGGACTATTCGGCTGACGATTTAATGGAGGCTTTGGCACCAGCGAGGGGTATGTTTGACTCAGTGTAATTTCCTTCACCGAATCACCAATCGAGATTATTTACATCTCTAAGAACACTGCTTCTTTTAATTTTGTTACTTTTATGCTTGGTTTTCCTTTACCATATCAAGGTTTTGTGTTTCAGGCTGAACTGTTGACACGCGAATAACTACCAAGAACTTTGTTAATGGTAGTACGTGATGCAAGTTGTGGCGTTTAGACAATCCCCTCCGCTACTCACGAAATGATGTAAATAAAAGGAAAAATTGCTACTGCTAATACCCACTTCACTAAGTCACGCAAGGGAACGGATAAAAATCAAACTTGGAATCAAACTGTATATTTCATTGCATTTCCACGCATCACGCCTCTCAACTAAAGCCATTTGAGGACGTGCCGCTACATTTAGCTCTAATGGAGCCTTCATCTTGCATCAGGCGCCTCATCCGCACACAACGCGGAATCTGAATTGCACTCAGCAAAGTAAGTGTAGTTATTCAAAATAAAATTGGGGGTTCATGACAAAAATACAAATACATACAAAAATATACAGAAGAGTAAAACCCAGCGGTGAAATGTTACCTGCCCGTCAGTGTCGCGATAATTATACGAAAGTTGCTGTTAACCTGTTAGTAGATACCACTTACCCGGCGGATGTCTGTTTTGTGGAAATGCAGGCAAAACTCTCCCTTTGCTGCTTCGTGTGTGTGTGTGTGTGTGTGTGTGTTGCACCACCATCATCACCATCACCTACACCATAACTGCTACATCAACCATCACCACCATCGACAACACCACTACTACTGCTACATCAACAAGCACGACCCCAACAACATCAGCAACTACCACCACCAGCATCATCACCATCAACAAGAAAAATAGCCACATCCAGTACAAGCATCACCACCACCATCACCACACATCATCATCATCATCACTACCACATCACACAAACTATCATTACTTACGCCACCACTATCATCAACACTAACGTTACAAGACAAAGTGGACATTTTCACCTTTGTTTTTGTTCCTTTCTTTTTTTTATTTTATGCCATGGGAAAGATATACATTTCCTTTAAGAACTCTCTTTAGGTTCGTCTGACACCCTCCGTCCCCACACCACCTTTCCGCTCCCTTCATCCCCTGGGGCGCCCTCTCTGACAATGGAGGTCTGGTGAGGCCGCGGTATTATTCTTTAATCGTCCTCCTTCACATCCAATTTCCGTGATACACCACACTGCCGCACGTCGCCACTGTTACTGTGGTTTATCTTTTCATTTTTCTCTCATTTCCAGTCATAGAGGATAAGGCAAGGAAGAAAAATAATGTCCCAAAAGTAATTAATGTTTTCCTGATATGTCTAACACGTGTGCCACTTTCGTACCGATCATCTTTACTATAACACTTTTACAACGATACTCGATATACTATAACAACACCACGACAACACTAAATAACAATCCAAAGCATCACTCAGTCACGCAATGCACGGCTCCCGAAAAGGCTACTGCTCACGTTCACCTAGTAACGTTCCCGCATTGCCAGACGTATATAGATATGAGCGTCCTCGGTTATTCGTCTATCGAAGTTTGCCAGTTTGACACACAGACAGGCAAACAGGACGTGAAAAAGGAGCCAACAGACAGACGGCGGTTAGTCATTATTTCCATGATATATATATAATGACAAGGAAACATTAATGATCCATTACTTAACCAGATATATTCCACATTCTACATTTCCTTCGCGAGAAAAGAGCGTAAATGTTCCGCAGCTGTTGATTAGTAATGATAATACAATTACTCCACAAAGAGATAGTGTAATAAGACGACTTAATAATAACAAGAGAGACAGAGACACACACCTCGTAAGTCATGCCTCTGCTGCTATACACACAAAACACACACTCCAGCACACGGATACATTCTACAGATAGTGATAGAAAGAATTAAAGTAGCAGTATAAATAGTGGTCGTGGTGGTGGTGGTAGAAGCAGTACCTAGTAGTAGTAGTAGTAGTATAACGCTGAAATGTACCTTTGTATATACAAGAGCATGCAGGAAGCTGTAGTGTATTTTTAATTAGTTTTTTTTCTTTTTTCCTCTTGTGTGTGTATGTGTGTGTGTGTAATGAATGGAATTAGCGAGTCTGAATAAAAGCGAGGTAAAAAATTTGCGCTTTCATGAAAGTAATTTTTTTTTTAATGTGATACTATAAGAACAGGATGCAGGAGGAGGAGTAGACTTAGTGAGCACAAAAAAAAAAAATCAATTCATAAAATAAACACAGATAATCACGATAATTATAACAAAAACCAGAAGGCAAAAAAATAATCACTTGCTACGTTCTGAATATCTTCTCACTTGCTGCAAAGAATAAAAGAGAAAAGAATCCTAAAAATAACATTCCATGCATTCTAAAATATCTTCGTAACGATTACAGTGATTGCAATCGAAAAGGAAAGCTAAAATAATACCTTCTTATCAGATAAAAAGAGTATGATAGCAAATAAATGATATAAAAGAATATGACTTATTACATTCTACATATCTTGTCACCGAATCGGTACGGATAATTCACCGATTCAATGGGAGGCGTCAGTATCAAAGGAGAGCTTAAAATTAAGAGCAGGTGTACTGAGAATGAAGGGATTATTACAGGCTAGCATCAGCATGAAGTGTCTAGAGTCAATGAGGAAGGACAGCACTGGAAAAAAAAAATACGCGGGAAGGCCCATAGTGTGCGCTCAGGAAAAAGAAAGAAAAAAACGCAGAATAGCTATAAAGTAAATTTGACACGTAAAAAGATTGAGGTAGACAGAATGATAAAGAGATTTTTTAGAGACCCGAGGCAGGAGAAAGGCTGCCAGACCTATACGCAGAAAGGCAGGGGGAGATGGAGTAAAGGAAGCACTGGGTGGCGGAAACCTAAGTGTGGAGGAGGGTGAAAGGCGTGAATGGGATGGAGAAATTGGAACGATGCGGTTTTGGGGAGATGGAAAGGGAGGACGCATCACTACCACTACTGCTGGTGCTGCTGCTCCTGCTGCTGCTGCTATTAGGGATCTGGAGCGTCAGGAGCAGGCCGGGGTAAGCCACTGTAAGCTCTGTTATGGCCTGCTTTACCGTGAGGCTTCGTAAAGGTATTGTCGATAAAAGGAAGGAGAAAAAACCTGAAATATACCAATGAAAATATAAATATATTAAACGTTTAAAAGACAAAAATAGTCAACTATCACCATTCTTTTTTTTTTTGTCTATTTTTTTTTTATCCTCTGTATATTTCCATTGATATTTCTTTCTCTATTTGCAGCCACGTTACTGGTATGAGAGAGAGAGAGAGAGAGAGAGAGAGAGAGAGAGAGAGAGAGAGAGAGAGAGAGAGAGAGAGAGAGAGAGAATTAGCTAATGGCGAATGGTGAAAACTAGTGAAATAAAAAATACTGTTGCGAAAAAGGAAAAGAGTGGAAAAATACATTTAAAAAGAAGGATAAGAGTGAGGGGGGGAAATTTTATGTAAGGGACATATAAAATAATGAAAAAAGGAGAAAAGATGGTAAGGGTGAGGGGAAAAATCAGGTAAGGGGATAAGGAACGAGTAAAAAAATCAGAAAAAAGAGTAAGGATGAGAGGGGAAATATTTTTGAAGCGAGAGCACATGAGGCATAAAGGATATAGATTGAAAAATAAAAATAAAATAAAATAAATAAAATAAAACATTGAATGATGAGTTAAAAAAAATGTAATGCAACAGTTTATTCATAGAGACGAGAATAAAATATCACTTACAATAAAGAAAAAAAATAATAATGAAAGTAATTTTTTTTTTTTTTTTTTTTTTTTCCCCGGTGAGTGAGTATTTTCTACAATTTTCTTTCAATGCAAAATCTTTCCATCCCCAAAGAGGTATTTTAACACATATATGTCAAAAACCTCACATTTTTATTGCCTTATGGTCAAATGGCATCAGAACCTGTTAAGTGGTCTTTCACAAGGATTCCAACCCAAAGATACTCCCATATTTACAGCGGCATTTATTTTTTGTCGTTCAATCCTCCAAATCCTTGTCGACAGTCAAGGAACGAAAGGGAACGGAAACTTTCAGGGAGCTTCAGGATTTAGGGAAATGTTCCATGTTTAACCAATGCGAGAGGCGGAAGACTTTTAAGCGAGGGACTGGGAAATGTTCACGATTAACTCATTTTAAATCTTGACTGCCGCGGCTGGGATGCTCAAATGTTCACAAGTCTTGTCTCAACAACTTTCAACAGACTGGTGCAAGTTCTTGTGGTTTTCAAGAGAGTTTTCATTATTCCACTGATGCTTTGGAGGTTTATGGAAATAATCTCAGTGTACTAATTTTCTGATACTGTTTATTTCCGAGCAAAATATGGCGGATTTTTTAAATGGTGATCTAGGCAGTGAAAGAATCAGCAGTCAAATGAATGTACTGAATGCCCCTAAACCTAACCTAACCTTGCCCTCAAATGAAAAAGCTAATGTTATTTCAATGTTATTCATAGTGTTATAAGGTTTCTGCATCGTCAATAGAAAAAGAAAAAAAAGAAAACCTGATTAATCATCTTTATGCGCTCAAATTTAACTCTTTCGGTACCACGGCATCGGTTTCATAATATCCTAAATGTCATACGAAGATTTTCAAGTTAAAAATGATACTTCCATTCATCAAGGTGATATATTAGGCACTACTGTGTTTCCATTTGCATACTAAAGAAGAAAGCTACGGAGACTGCTGGTCCTCCTCAGTCAGTATAGCCGAAGCCCTAACAGATATAAAACCATCTAAATGTTGATCCAACCAACAATATTTGATTCATTCAGGACAACTATAATACGTGATTTGATAAACTTTGGGAGGTGTCTTCAGCACTGGTAAACTCTGGTACTGCCTACATGTCTCTGTATTCCCCCTTCCTGTGACTTTCAAGAGGGAGGTTTCAAGACACTTATCCTCCAAGTTGGAATAATCCATTTGGCTCTTTAGGGACTAGCATCCCAGTGGGTATTTTTCTTCTTCTTCTTCTTCTTCTTCTTCTTCTTCTTCTTCTTCTTCTTCTTCTTCTTCTTCTTCTTCTTCTTTTTCGTTGCCCTTGGCCATTACCCTTTTCCCATTTTTTTCTCTGCTGCTTCTTCTTCTTCTTCTTCTTCTTCTTTTTCTTCTTCTTCTTCTTCTTCTTCTTTTTCTTCTTCTTCTTCTTCTTCTTCTTTTTCTTCTTCTTCTTCTTCCTTTTCGTTGCCCTTGGCTATTACCCTTTTTTCCATTTTTTCTCCGCTTCTTCTTCTTCTTCCTCCTCCTCCTCCTCCTCCTCCTCCTCCTCCTCCTTTTCGTTGCCTTTGACCATTACCCTTTTTCCATTTTTTCTTTTTTTTTCTCTCTCTCTCCGAACGAGTTAATGGACATAAGGGGCTGGTGCAAGTTTACAACAATATTCCGAAGAACATCACTGACCAGGAAAGGATTGATCGGCAACTTAAAAGCCTTCATCGCCTCCAGTTCTGTTCTTGTTGAGTTTAACGATCTCGAGCTACTGAAGTGAAGCGATAAATCCCGCATCATCATAATCATCATCATTAGCAGTAATATAAATAAGTAAATAAATAATTAGTTTTTAAAATACACAAGAAGGAAAAAACGAAAAAGTGGCGTGAATAGAATATATATATAATAGTAATGTAAAAGAGAATAAAAATAAAATAAAAAGTAACAAAAAGCATATGAGGATTAAATGAAATACGTAGCTTTAAAGGAACTACTGAAATATACCAAAAAAATATATATATACTTTTATTTCTAAGTGTACACATTTACTGTATTAAAAATTAAGATGTGGATTAAGAACAGTACAAATTTCAGAGAGAGAGAGAGAGAGAGAGAGAGAGAGAGAGAGAGAGAGAGAGAGAGAGAGAGAGAGAGAGAGAAAGAAAGAAAGAGAGAGAGAGGAAAACGAACAAACAGAAAGAGACACACTAAAAGGACAAACCCACAAACCAGACGGCATAAATAAAGAGAGAGGAGAAAGAAGGAAGAAGAGAGAAAACAGATGAACAAAGGCAAGAGCAAAAAAAATAAACAGACAGACACACAGACTAAATAAAAGGTGAGTTTTATACAAAGCAGCTTTATATCAGTGTTCCCATTATACAAAAACCGATTTTCTTTCTCCTTTTTTTCCTCTCTTATTTTTTCAATGGAGGCACGAGTGGTACATTAACCTCCACTCAATTACTCAGATTTGAAGCCAGCCTGTTCTTTCTCCCCAAAAGAAAAGGGTATTGAAAGTATTTAAAAGCCTCACTGACCAAGCGCTTAAAGTATATCCCGAAGATCAAATAATTATATATCAAATCTGATAGCCATTATTCAACTCTCTCTCTCTCTCTCTCTCTCTCTCTCTCTCTCTCTCTCTCTCTCTCTCTCTCTCTCTCTCTCTCTCTCTCTCGCTCGATCGCTCCTTCACAATATTGAATAAAGAGTTTCAATACGTATAATTCACATTAATTCCAGTATTGATACTCGTACATGTGTGAAACCGCTCAGTCATCAGTAACATTACCCACAGTTCCCAAAATTACTGGCATCATATTGTACGAAAAATTTCAGCTCCCAGAAATGAGTACCTGGCTACTGCCTCCACCAATCACATCCCTAGTTTTTGCAGTGTATTTGGAAACGTTTTGGCATTCTCGTAAGGACTCTCGCAAACGCTGTAAAGATGATTGGTCCCGTGTCCATGTTTGTCTCTCCAATGCGATACAGAATACTGGCTAAATTATCCCTGTAATCATTTAAACATCCTTGACAATCTCAGTAGCTTCCATTGGAGACTGTTATACTTCATCGAGATATGACGCCGATATGTTTTAGTACAGTACAGTCCCTTGATTTATATAGATCTCTTAATATGAAGTAACTCAATAATTTATACACTAATTTTTATTTACAAACATAAGTACTTGAGACAGCTGTACGTACACCGCTACCATCAAAATCATTAACATTTCTTTTTCTAATAAGATACATTTTTTTCGAAGGTTTTAAGCCGAAAAAAAATAAAATAAAAAAAGACTTCAAATTTCTCTTCCCTTCCAGCACTGTTCATTTCATCCTCTCCTCTCGTTTCTTGCCTTTTTACCTCTCCTGGCGCAAAGAGGTTCCTCGGGGGCTTAATGATTCACAATTTTATCTTCCCCGCACGAGCAGTATTAAAAGTGCTGATGACGTTTTTGCATTAGGGGGAAAGAATATAGAACACACGAAAATGTGCGGGAAGAATCGAATGTTTTATCTCCATTTTTTTTCCCCCTCGGAACATGAAGGGGGGAAATCACATAAAATGAATTCGGAGGAACAAAGGAAAGAGGCAATAATAAGTATCAGGGATTACACCAGGAAAGCAAGGGTGGAGGAGAACAAGAAATCCGAGATAAACGTAAAAGAGAGATCGGCGAGAGCGGCGATAAAAGGAAGGTTGCGGACTGAGTATTAAAGAGCCGGCAGGAGTGAAAAGGATGCTGACGAGACGGAGATGAGAGAGAGAGAGAGAGAGAGAGAGAGAGAGAGAGAGAGAGAGAGAGAGAGAGAGAGAGAGAGAGAGAGGAGTGACGGGTTATTAATTAAGAGACGCCATGGTGTGATAAAAGATTTGTTACATCCATTCTTCTCTGACCGTGTCGCTGGCGTTCATCTTTCATCTCCTCATTATCAGTGTCTCCACAGCTACAGTTCCCCGAATTAGCGATATTATATTGTAGAAAACTTTCCAGACAAAAGAGCAGCGTCAGACAACTAACTGCCTCCTCCACGATGCCATGCACTGTTCTTCTTGGTTTTTACGAAACTCTTGTTATAAAGATACTTCATTACTCCATACATTAATTTATAGACGATTTTGGCCAATGCTGTTTGAGTAATGGCCCGTCTGTCATCTATCTTCCATCACTATTACACGTTAAATCTCTGCGATGTTTGTCTTTAATATTTATACTCTTATATGTATTTGCATGTAACTAACACCCAACGTTCTCTTTACTTCCGATCTCCAGTCACGCCAAATTCAATCTCTTCTTTTCCACTTACAATACTAACGTGACTTTCATCTTTCTTCTCATTCCAACCGAACCTTCAACGCAGAGGCAGGAAATTTGTATCAGCAGTTTGTAGAGAAGGTTGACGATTCATTCAGCTCCTTCACCTTAAAATAATCAGCTTGTTTTATCGTTGCCTCCCTCCCTCGCTCCCTCCCTCGCTCGCTCCCAACCGTATCATCTTCCTTTATTTTTCTGCTCCCTCTCCTTCCTTTTATCTTCCCTCGCTTAATCGGTCTTCGCCCCACAAATTAACGTCGTTCACCACCGCCTTCATAGCAACACTCCTCCTCCTCCTCCTCCTCCTCCTCCTCCTCCTCCTCTTCTTCTTTTTCTCCTTCCACAGGTGCCACTCAAAAGAGGAAATGCAACACTTCAATAAGATGGGAACTGTTTGTGTGTGTGTGTGTGTGTGTGTGTGTGTGTGTGTGTGTGTGTGCGTGCGATCGCGGAGAAGGAGCAGTGCTGCTATGAACGACGTTGAGGAGGAGGAGGAGGAGAAGGAAAAGGAAAAGAAGAAGGAAAAGAAGAAGGAAAAGAAGAAAAAGAAGAAAAAAGAAAAGAAGGAAAAGAAGAAAAAGAAGGAAAAGAATAAAAAAGAAGAAAAGAAGAAAAGAAGAAAAAAAGAAGAAAAAGAAGAAGAAAAGAAGATGAAGAAGAAAGGAAAAAAAAAACAGCACCAGCAGCAACAACAGGAAAAGAAATTGTATACACACATCTACTTACTCACTTAACATTACCAAGTTTCCAATCTCGCAACACGCTTTGGAAGGCAAGGAGCTCAAAATTGCACCTCCCCTTCCAAACGAAGTCCCCAAAGGTAAGCAGGTCACATTAAATTATCTCTCACATAGAAAATAACAAATGGCGGCTACAGAGTTGAGTTAGGTTAGGTTAGGTTAAGTTAGGTTAGGTTGAAGTAAGGTTAGGTAAGGTTGATAAGGTTAGGTAAGGTTAAGGATACGTTAAATTTAGATTAAGTTTAGGGTTAGGTTAGGTTAGGTTAGGTTAGGTTAGGTTAAGTTAGGGTTAGGTTAGGTTAGGTTAGGTTAGGTTAGGTTAAGTTAGGGTTAGGTTTTATTTAATTAGGTTAGGTTAGGTTAGGTTAGGTTAGGTTAGGTTAGGTTAGGTTAAGTTAGGGTTAGGTTAGGTTAGGTTAGGTTAGGTTAGGTTAGGTTAGGTTAGGTTAGGTTAGGTTAAGTTAGGGTTAGGTTAGGCTAGGTTAGGTTAGGTTAGGTTAAGTTAGGGTTAAGTTTGATTTAATTAGGTTAGGTTAGGTTTAGCTTAGGTTAGGTTAGGTTAGGTTAGGTTAGGTTAAGTTAGGGTTAGGTTAGGTTGGGTTAGGTTAGGTTAGGTTAGGTTAAGTTAGGGTTAGGTTTGATTTAATTAGGTTAGGTTAGGTTAGGTTAGGTTAAGTTAGGGTTAGGTTTGATTTAATTAGGTTAGGTTAGGTTTAGCTTGTTTTGATTTGGTTTGGTTACGTAAAGGTTAATTTATCCATTTCCGCATTACATGAATAAATACTTGAGTGTTCCTTGGTTATACTCGTAGCTTCGTTCTTTTTGACGTACCGCATCAGCTTTTTTTTTTTCATTACTATTATTATTTCCATTGCCTTTTTAAGTTTGCCAGATTCTTGCTTACATTTATTTATGGCTCCATTTTGAACATTTTTTCCCATGTGTCTACGGCATTTGTCTTATCGCGACGCTATTTTACGCCGCTCTGCCTGCTTCGCTTATCTGTCTTCCTCAGAGATACATGAACCTCCGACTCTTATCTCGTCCGTAAATTCAGTGGACGGATTAGTCAGTCCAGCATCGTCATCTGCAGTGCACACAATACTCGGCACAGCGTCGCCTCAAACACGCATCTCTGTTTGGAATAGCGTGTGGTGGCGGTAATATTACTTCACGGTGACTGTTTTTCTCCCTTCCTACCGGGGCTCGAGTCTCCTCTGACGTGCAGCTGTTGTGGTGCTACGAGGAGGCTGCGGGAAATGTAGACAGCAACGAGTGACAATACGAGGATGTGAAGCTTTATATAACAACTATCAATGAAACTGTTGGTCGATATGTTAAAATAAATGTATTATTTAGTAACGGGAATGTAGACAGCAAGGGATGGCAAAGTGAAAGGATGTGTACCTTTATATGTTCGCTATCTATAGAATTTTTGTGCAGAATTTCAATATAAATACATTACTAGTGTCATAAATATTTCTCTAACCGGATATAGCAACGATTACCTTGAACACACACACACACACACACACACACACACACACACACACACCTATAAGGGGGTGTCAAGACCATTCCGTCGTTTTCTTTGTGTGGGAAAATACTATTACCAACCTTTTAGCATGGTCACTGTTACCAATATTTCGCCCGCAGTAGCAGTGAGGAGAAAGAGTAAATATTTTATCACTACACCTTTCAGACAGCGGAACAAATATGACTTTTTTAAACTTAATACTGAATAAACTTAAATATTTTTGTTTCGTGAATATTGCCTTACCAAAAAAAAAAAAAAAAAAAAAATTAGTGTAAATCTTTTTTTTTTTAATACACAATTCCCTTGACCATCACAAGGAATAAAGAGGATGCACTGCTTATTTTGACCAGACGTAGTTTACCCCGTTGTTGATGAGTTGGATGGGTGTGCAGGCTGTTGTGAACTTATGAATGTGACCACAAAGTAAGCAAATAAAGTAAACACTAAACAGACCTCTAATTGGCTAATCTCGCTAGAAGGACGGTTCTCAATAAAATGACGAAGAAAGGCGACTATTTTTCATTCTCATTTTAATATTACTGCAGCACAGAAGTCAAAATTCCGTGTGAATATGGTATATTTATTCTTCTCTTGAAATATGTCTAAAGTAATTTGTTCTCTAGCCTGTTTTTGTAAAATATGGAAGTGCTAAGGGCGTTGCGACTCAGGCTTTCTAGTTCACTTTGTTGCGATCGACTGTGCCCCATATTTTGCATTATTACAAGTTTATTTTTGGGTAAGTAAATGTTTTCCTTCCAGCCAAAATTATAGGAAACCTTATTTTACTGAAATTCGTTACTACAATCACTATGTGTTATGATTTAATTAAGAAATATGACATTTTATGAAGATTTTTGGAGGGGACATGAACATCATCGCATCGGAGGTGAAGGGCCGGCCTACTTTGACCAATAAATTAATTAATAGTGAACATATCTCATTGAAATATTACCTGGAACGGTGCGAGTCATTACTTTCTCTACACTGTCAAAAGAAACGTAAAATTCGCCGTATTTACTTCAAAAAGTGAAAGTGCAGGATAAGTCCATATCGTGCGGGAACTGTGAGAGTCGGAGGTAATCGGAAGTTTCAAATATTCTGTAAATAATAGATTATAAGACTAATGATGATGCGTTATATACAGTCATAATGACAACTGATCATCGTGTTTGCTCTGGTTGGGATATCAGCCCCATAGATCCTTTCATACATGAGTTTGAGCAAAGATAACAGAGGTGTGTGGGGTACAAGGTACACTTCTGCACAGAGTGACACTGCACTCGACAGCGGCGCGAGCCACACACCAAGTAATAACGCACTTTGTTTCTAGACATTGTTAAATCACTCTTTTTACTCAAGATTTGCTAAACATGAAACCGAACCACACTACGGATGACACGGCTCAGAGTTCGTGAGCGTGGATATCCGAGACTTGAATATACCTTAAGCACAGACCAAGAAAAGAAACCAATTCCTGTCTCAAACTCTCGGATTTTCTGATTTTCGAACAAAAATCAACAACAGATTGGAAGTTATGCATCGTATTTCAGTCTCTCTCTCTCTCTCTCTCTCTCTCTCTCTCTCTCTCTCTCTCTCTGGAACCATGTACCTGCTAACAAAAGAGAACTCCTTTGGATTTAGACATCGGATTTAAAAGGTCATGCAAGGGTAAAAACTGGCTGGAGGTAAGACTGAAATTAATTTTCCGAGTGCACCACTGACCTGTAACCCAACCATCGTGAAGCCTATCTGGCCTGATAATCACCTGCCTTGAGGCCCTGATCACCTGAGTATCTTCCGCCTCCATTTCAAATGACTGTAAGTTGATCAAAATGGGAGGAAATATGAAGGAAAAACTGATATGGGGAGACGGATCCTGTAGTAAGTGTAGAATTTGTAGACAGGGGCTGCGGCGTGAGAATTGCAGGACGTGAAGGATCGCTAAACCAGAAGAGGAGGAGGAGGCGGGCTGCGGGGTGTGAGTGAGCAATATGGGCCATGACGGTGTTATATCACCATGACGTGGAGGGGAATTGCACGTCAACACAGTTCGTCCAGACGGCGCACGACAGATCGCGGTGGAGAAGCAGGATTGCCACCGTCAACACCGCGCCACCAGGTGAAGGTAAATACTGTTATAATGTTATATATTGGTTTTGATTATTAATTGGCTCCTACAAGCAATATACGGAAAGATGATGCCTTTACATTCATTAGAGAGCCGTAATTTAAGAAGGAATTCGATGCAGGCATTTAAGTGGCGCAAGGAATTTAACACGAGTGATGCAGACAAAACCCTTAGGATAAATAAATAAAGAAAACGAAGTTTTCTATGATTTCCTAAAAAGTAAATAAAATAACTTATTCGGTTTATTTATGAAGATAATTATTACTGTCAATTCTACCTACTTCTGCTGCTACTGTTACTACTACTATTGCTACAACAACAGCAACAACAACAACAAAAAACAGCAACAACAACAGCAATCACCAGAGTATCACAAACACCACCGCTATCGCCAGTATTACAATATCATTAATCTTATAATTATCCACAGCAGTGTAGGTTGCAACACCCACCACCACCTTACTTTCATTGTATTATTTTAAAGCATAATGAACGTAATAATCGGCACTAATTATCGGCACTAATGATAACGGCTAGGTGCAGGTGTATTACTTGTAGCCACTACATTAACAGGCACAATGCAATTAATTATTTCTCTAGCACTGGTATTTAATTGTTATTGCTTTCTCTTCCTATTTTTTTAACCCTTTCACTGATAAGCAACAATTCACAGCAATAGGAAATATGTATGAAATCCTTATTAGCACTTACAAAAAAACAAGTGGATGAAGAAGAATAGATTTTGCAGTTTTTAATCCATGTATAGTTTGGAGGTGGCTGTGGGACAAGAAAGAACGTCTCAGAGTGCTTAGTGGCTGAGGAAAGATATGCCTGCCAAGAAGACATGTCAAAGGTACGTAAAAATTGAGAAACAAAGTCAAACAAAGTCTGCTCTACTTATTGCTCCCAGTAAGTCAAGCAAAAAAATAAATAAAAAAAGTTGACAGACGTGTCCTGACATTCGTCTTTTGCAGTTGATCAAATGGTATTTTTAGCAAGAGGTGCAATGACAAGAGACAACAAAAAGGAGGAAAAACAAGGCTCACTGAAGTAGCAATCCCTAAAGAAAAGATCCAAATGACATATCCAAAATGCCTTGAAAGGACGAAAAACAGAAAATTATAAAGAATTGCAGAGTTCACCACTAAAAACTTGATCAATCTTTCCCTCCTTCCACCGTCCAGCGAACCACTCCCACGAAACTATCCATTCAATATTCCTCCTTTACATCCAACTGCCGCCAACTGTCACGACGAATCACCATAAACAAATAAATCAATGTGCTGACACCTCTCCGCCTTCCGGTCACGGTTGCTGAGGGAGTCAGTCACATTCCTTCTGGAGGCGTACATTCGAGTAACATTTCTAGACTTAAAACAAACCACAAATCAAGAGGATAAGTTAAGGAGACGATAAATCAGTAAATAAACGAGATAAAAAAAAAAGCAAGAATATTTTAAATATGCCAGAAGTTCACTGCCAGTCATAAAACCCAACAATCACTCATCTTCCAGCTTTTCGCCATTCTAAAGTTCCCTGATTTTCCAAGAATGCATGAGCTGCCAGGTTTTGAAAGGTAGTCATTAGAACGTAGGGTTTCAACTTTTTTTAGTCTTTCATTCCTCTTACTTTGGAAATTATACCCAAAGCATACACGAGATTATACTATCGAGACTGAGGAGAAGGCATAGCAGTTAAGGAGTTCATATTGACAGAAACAAAAAAGACATTGGAAGGAAGTGTAAGAGGTTGATAGACTTCTTGTTAAGTAAGAAACGGCAACGAAACTAGTGCGATCATGAAAACAATAAAAAAAAAACTGAAAGAGCATTAAGAAAAGACTGAGGAATTTCATCGAATAATAACAATAATAATAATTATAATAATAGTAGTAATAATAATAATAATAATAATAATAATAACAATAATAATAATAATAACAATAATAATAATAACAATAATAATAAGTAAGAAATCTCAAAGAAAATAAAAATATATCGATAGAAAATGACAGCAAAGAAAAAAGACGAGAGAGAGAGAGAGAGAGAGAGAGAGAGAGAGAGAGAGAGAGAGAGAGAGAGAGAGAGAGAGAGAGAGAGAGAGAGAGAGTTTTTTTCTTTTTTTTTCTTTTTTTTTAGTGCATCGCTACAACAATTACAAAGCAAGAGTCAGTCACAAGTTCCAACATGTCTCCTACTCCCTAACCGAGCTATTTACTTAATTTCGCGTCACAGCGCCACCTGCCAACCAACGCAGGGACACGGACAACCCATCAATCAATTACTCTCTCTCTCTCTCTCTCTCTCTCTCTCTCTCTCTCTCTCTCTCTCTCTCTCTCCGCTTGTCTTTTTTTCAGTTTGTTTGTGCCCAATATTTTCCTTTTCCTTAAGTTTTCTTGTCACACACACACACACACACACACACACACACACACATCTCAGAGAGAGAGAGAGAGAGAGAGAGAGAATACAAAAGTTGATCAATAACATTCCTAGTAATAGAAAGACATCACACTAGAAAACATTTGCCAAGATACAAATGACAAAGCTAAATAGTGCATCACCTATTTCTTGAAGAGTTAACACAAATCTTCCCTCTGCCGTAACGTTAAAAGAAAGGCAGTGCGGTGACGGTAACTTTAACATACAGGTAATATTTATAATCCATGAGGAACAAACCAAAGCAACATGTAATACTTCCTTATGTACTTAGAAACCCGCCGAGAGGACTCCTTGGTATTACGAAGACGAGACTAACTGAATAAACCTGAAGTTGAGTATAGAGAGACTTACAGATTAACCTCACCGTGAATGGAAAGAGTGTACCAGCGAATGCCCAGGAACGTAACAAGAATTAATGGTGATTACAAAGACAAGACTGTTGACTCGCACCTGAACAGAACCTGAATAGAGTACAGAGAGATTTACGGATCAGTTCACAACGAGCATCAAGAGCAAGTACTAGTTAATGTCCATGAAGGTAAGAAGAATCGATGGTTAAAAGAAGACATGACTGTGAACTCGTACCTGGGGAAAGCCTGAAGTGAATATTAGAAGGTCAATCTCACAGCGGGAATCAAGAGTATGTGCTAGCAAATGTCCAGAAATGTTATAATAATTAATGGGTACAAAACAAAGAATACAGTGATAAGTTTGACAATCCCAAAAGTGATGAAGAATCACTGTGATGCGGCCTTCGTCTGTCTGCAGTATCAGTAAGCTAGTTTAGGTTAGGTTAGGTTAGGTACGGTTGTGTTAGGTTAGCTTTCGTCTCTGTCAGCAATATTGGTAAGCTAGTTATTATATCCTCCAAGAACACACAAGTCATAGTACGTTTGCATTACAAAACGCGACGCCATCTTCTCTACGCGCCATAAAATGTGATAGATTTCAGCACAATTACGAACAGCATCTTAAAATCAAGGTAAGGGTGGGAAGCTATAAGTACTGGCATAAGTACTAACTGACTACACATACAAGGCAATATCAGACGTAATTTTTCGAGATGGTAATAGTTTCACTGAAAGCCGACAAAGCAAAAAGTCACCACGACCTCCTTGCGTAAGTAACTGAAATGAAGCTTTTTTTTTCTCTCTCTCTCTCTCTCTCTCTCTCTCTCGGCAAAATCAGCAAGCCATTCATCGTAGCCACAAGGAACACACACGTACTAACCTTGAGCTCAAAATCATAAAGCAGGCAGCACCAGATGAACATCGCATTGAGTCCGAAGACGCAGAACATACCATTAACTCTATTCAGAATAACTGTTTCGAAGCCCTAACGCGTTGAGGGAAAAAATAATTAAGTCTGACGCGAGGACGAGCAGGGAAAAATGAGAACCTTTGACTTACCGTAAAAAACACAGGAATGAAAGCGCCATCCTGTGAAAAGTTCATGAAAAAAAAAAAAAAAGAGAGGTATAAAAACAGGGAGATTTCTCTGTTTCATGAGTTATATCCTCACGTACAAAGAAGACTTGGGCAGTTTTGATGATGAAGAATTAATGACTGTCGTATCTTTTTCCTCAGTCACTTAATCCTTTCGTTTAAAAAGAAAGAAAGGGAAAAAAGTAGAGACTGTTACCATAGGCATAGATTCCACTGAGACATTAATTAACAAGTTGAAGATTAAGAGGCGATTTAATAGGTGTATTTAAGCAGTATAAGGGACGTAACAAAGAGAGGGTATTTGTGTGGTGTAAGGGACATGACAAAGGATGATGTAAGCAAGACTCATCGGGTTAGCAATCTTGAAAGAAACAGAACTGATGCAACCACAGTAAGAAAATAAATAAATAAACAAAATAAAATAATAAAAAAGGATAGGAAGACATCAGTTCACAAAGCGGCAGACGACTGGAACAGACTCATTAATCATGAAATTAGTGCTATGTAAAAAAAAATATTACGTAAATTTATGGATAGGGATAACAGGTATACATGCTCCTGCAACATATACGTCTACTGGTTTCCTGAAGCCCCCGTTATCTTCAATCTATTTTCACCATTTCCTCTAAAACTGTAACCTTGTACATCTTCATCCTTAATGAGAGAAACCAGCACTGCCTCACCTCAGCGTCTCCTTTCGAAGTTGGAAATACACTTGGAGCCTTACGAAAACACACAAAGGTTTCCTGTAACATTTAGACAAGAAAACTGACTTCACTTCCTAATGATTGGCAAACGAGAATAATTGAATAGGGCTGAAAAGTTATTTACTCAGTTTTCACTTACCAAAAAAGAAAAAATAGAGAGAGAGAGAGAGAGAGAGAGAGACGATGGGTGCTTTCTCACTCGTCGCTATCAAGACAAGACTAAAAATGACAACCATCTAACAAACACAATAACACACCCGACCCTTACTAGACACTAAACGCATCCCCTCTCTCTCTCTCTCTCTCTCTCTCTCTCTCTCTCTCTCTCTCTCTCTCTCTCTCTCTCTCTCTCTCTCTCTCACCCAACGATTCATGCTCCTTTGTAGATTACAATAAATTTTCGGCGTGACGCACTCTTGATAAGGCGAGATTCCGTCTTTATCGCTTTGAACAGCTCACTTAATGACAAGATTTACTCCCGAACAGTAATCAGCGGATGAGAGACAGAGAGAGAGAGAGAGAGAGAGAGAGTGTGTGTGTGTGTGTGTGTTTCTTGTCACTGTTCGTGCGTGGACAAAGTGTGTTACTAAGTGTGTAAGGGCGTGCGTGCGTACTTACGTGTCTTACATTCGTTCCGGCATTCTTTTCCCCTCTTCCGTCCACATGTATGGATGGTCAGCGCGTGGGGTGTGCGTGCGTGGGTACGTGCTGGTGAACTGAGTACGTGTAGATGGGTGGATTCTCGTGAAAATGAGTGTGTGTTTGTGTGTGTGTGTGTGTGTGTGTGTGTGTGTGTGTGTGTGTGTGTGTGTGTGTGTGTGTGTGTGTGTGTGTGAGTGTGTGTGTGTGTGTGTGTGTGTGTTATCTATACAAATGCGCCGCAAAAAAAGAGAGGATAATTCTGAAGCAACATTCTCTCTTACGTGTTATTTCACTCCCTGGTCACGTGGCACAAAGCGAGTGTTTGCCGCAGGAGGTGTGTGGCGGCAAACACAGGTGTGCCGGGAACTCTATAAAGAAAGGCAAAGATTATGTCAAGTCACGGGGAGGAGGAGGAGGAGGAGGAGGAAGAGGAGGAGGAGGCGGAGAGCGTGGTGGCGACCAAACCTCATCGATATTGATGAAGGGACGCTATTTCCGCCACTGAAGGTTTTATCACCACGGCAGATTTGTGTAAAATACAAAATGCACCTTAGTCAATATTTCGTTCTCGTTCCAGGAATTTCGTAAAAGGGGAATCAAGATGAGTGAACTGAACGTCTGCTGTGAACAAGTGTACCCGGACCACAATAACAAGGCAGGTTTGTGACTTCACCAGGTGTTTTAGCGGGAGGAGCGATATTAGCCACGGCATGAGCACGGCTGCGGCGCGTTATGGGGCTGCGGGCCGCTGGTGCTCCTGATGATGTTGAAGCGGATGGTCGGGATGGCTGTGGGATGCTGCAATGTGAACGTCGCTTTATGACGCGGATATGGAAATGGCGTCCAAACACTTGAATTGTTGTGTTTTGCGCTTCCTGTATCACGCAGCCCCGTGCTATTTAGTGTTGTGCTGGATTGCAGCACGCTGTGTTGCACCACCTTCATTAATCGAGGCATTACAGTGCACCAGTCAATGAAACGAGGTCATAACAGTGCAATACAGGACCGTATTTTGAAACACTCCTGCGCCGCATCCTCACTATTTCAAAAGGATCTAATTGAAATTACACGGTCTTTTTAAGGATGCTCTTGCAGTTCTAGTGACAAATTAACACGTGAGGCGCCGGCTAATCATCTCTGTGGCCTCGGAAAATAGACGTGGAGAGAGAACAAGGTCACAGTGCAATACAGTAAAGACCAACACATTCCTGCAGTGCAATATCATTACAGTAGCAGCCCATTACTACATCCTTCTCTCAAAACCCAAAAGTGCACAGCGCAGAACCTGACTGACCTTCCTTTCTCTCTGCCCCTTCTCAGGACACCGCAGTCCCTTCACGCACTCTCCCATGTCAGCACTTGGGCACGCAACTGGAAGTGCACGTATATACGCTATAAATATAAGATGTGTGTGTGTGTGTGTGTGTGTGTGTGTGTGTGTGTGTGTGTGTGTGCGTCAGTGAGCGCACGCGTGATGGGAATGCCACAATGTTATAAAATGAAAGGAATGAGGGTGCAGTTTCCTGTATGGGAATGAAAGAAGAGCTGGGAGACCACGGGTACAAGTGCCAATATAGAGGGTGGAAGCTGAAAAGAGCAACTGAAAGCCTGGAAGTGGGAAACGGACTCGGGACGGATGCAGTCACAGATGAAAGGGTGAAATGTGAGGGGACTGCCGCGGCGCTCTGGTAGCGCGGCACACATGGATACATAGCGGTAGAATACTCGCTTTAATAAGTCGCCCAGACAAAACAAAGTGAAAAGAGGGGGTTGTGTGGAACTGGTTCTAGTAAACGTTGAAGAAAAAAATGGAGACTATGACATCAAGGATCATATGGTAGAGCATTCTGACCTTTCATTATGACTTTCAAAGACTGAGGAAATAAGTCGAGTTCTCATTTTGATTTTATCCCACTGTCAAAGCAGAATTCTTATTAAACTGTCACTTTTATCATCAAAGCACCCAGAAAGATATCAGTAACTTCCACTAAAGCCTGTTAAAACTATCTCTAGAATTATGGAAACATTTGAAAATTCCGATAACTTCCTCTACAGGTTTGTAAATATACTAGTAGAAATAAGCCGCCTAAATATTTGAAGAGTCAGGAATAATACACCATACGCTTAATTTTTGAGTTTGTCCTTCCATTTCAACTTCCACCTGAGTAAGAAGAAAACGAGAGCTACGTAAATAAAAATCTATTTGTTCCCTTGCTACTGCGCTCCACGTGTACGTAAACTTTTTTTTCCACTTTGAATAAATAAATATTCAATACATCTGACAAAAGGGGAGCAACGGACAAATAAAAGGTAAAAGTGATACATATATTTCTCCCCTTCACGTCCCATCGCCTCGTTGTCCCCTCGCTCCAACCCCTGCACTGCCTGTCCCACCGCCAACTTCTCTTCTCCCCCTCCTTACTTCCCTTTCCACTCACCAGCACCCACGCGCTCAACACTGACACCTGCGACCAAGTATTTCCACATTCCCTGTACCCGTCATGCATTACAGGACACGACGACGACTTCACCACGAGCCGTAAACCACGATAGTTTTCAGTGCGATTACGAAATTACGAACAGCAATTTATAATCATCAAGACAGGGGTGAATGGTAGGAAGGAGACGAGGAACGTATAAGCCTTGGCATGACAGATGTAATGTTAAGGGTAAGTTTTCGAGATGGTAACTGGAATCCCCTCAAAACATCCTCGTATCAGTCCTAAAGCAGTAATTGTACAGGCAATTCTCCCACGTCAAACAAACACCATTACCAGAATACTGCCAGCCAAAGTCGTTTAAACAATTCAAGCACATAGTTACGATGAACACAAAGGGTCATATAGTTGAATAATACGAAGGAGTGCAAAGGAACACAAAGGGAGAACAAACCAGCAGCTGCCATTTGGTTCTTACGAGTGTGTTTGATATATCCTATGCTGTTTAAGCCAGTGTTCTTCAAAGTTTTTTTCCTCTCATACGATTTTTTTTTTTTTTTCAACAGCCACGGAAAGGATTAGTCGAATTCTCTCTCTCTCTCTCTCTCTCTCTCTCTCTCTCTCTCTCTCTCTCTCTCTCTCTCTCTCTCTCTCTCTCTCTCTCTCTCTCTCGTTATGATGCAGAACGCTTATTAAATTATTACGAAAATCATGAAAATACCTTTGATAATTTCCGGAACTTCCACTACCCTACTGTAATCTGTTCAAACAAGATATTAAAGCATTTAAGAATACGAGCAAGAAACGCAGGACAGTAAAAACGAAAGCGCCTTCTATGAACAATACATGCAGGGAAATCAGATAACACAGCTGCTCGTGATGTGCAAGAGATACACGATAGTTTTAAGACGAAGGGTTCCCGCAATACAACACATGCCAGGAAATCGTATAAACTTCAAATATAACTCCGCAAAAAGCACGCAGCGTTCACACAAGCTACCTGCATCCCCCCCCAGGAGTAAGAATAGATGCACGAGGCTACACAGACACTGAAATGATAACATGAAGTGACATTCGCAGAGCCGATCCGAGTGTTATATTCTCTTCGCATCAACACAACAACAGCACTTCCTGCCCCGCGTGGACACATCTCTTTAAAAAGTCACCGCTCGGGCCATTACCGCTAACACTAACCGGCGGTAAAAATTGTCGACCGGAGCTCAATGTGGTGTCCCCTTTATTTAGTGGACCTTCCTGTAGCATTCAAAGCAAGCCTTCCACTACGAGCTAGCTTGTTTGCCTGATACTTTCCTCGCCGTTGCTGGGTTTCAGGATGTAGGGTGTGCAGTAACCGACAAGCGAGTCTTCGTCTTTCTGTTTTTGGCAGAAATAAGACCATGTTCTGAAACACTTCTGCGCTGAAGCTTTCAAAAGACTCTCGTTGAAGAGACGCTGGTTTTTAAGAGTATTTTTATGGTTCGTGACAGATTAACAAGAATTTTACATTATGAATAGGAGAAACACTCTTGAGAACTCGGATAATCATCTCTGAGGCCTTTGAAAATAGTTGTGATGAAAGAGCAAAGCGTTTTTGTATACGGGACTTAACTCATAAACCATCCAGTCGCCTTTTCAGTGTGTGTGTGTGTGTGTGTGTGTGTGTGTGTGTGTGTGTGTGTGTGTGTATACGGGGATGTCAGAAAATAATGTGATATTTTGTGTGGCAAACTCTGAATGAATGTGACTGGGAACAAAGTAATGGCGCTTGAAAAGAGAAATGAACTAGTCAATTGATTTTCCTGCGCCGAATAAAGGCCAGTCAGTCAGTCAGTCAGTCAGTCAGTCTGGTAAAGTGAACTGTCGTGTTTTACAAAGCTGAACAATGAGAGACTGGGATATAACAGGCAAATTATTTTCACTAATCAAATTCGTATACTTACAAGGGCTGCACAATTGAGTGGGAAAAGGATTAGAGGCATTATTACAGAGAGGAAAGTATGTGCGAGGGTTGAGGGAACTGTAGCTTCATTAGGCAAACCATGTGAAAACTAATGAAGTGTAAACAGTTGTCAAGGGATGCGTGAAAAAATAAGTAAATAAATAAATAAATAGTGGAAAAATAAGGGTAACTTATTTAATACGATCTTTAAAGCAGATTCTTCTAGTTAGATAACAAGTTAAAACTTACACATGGCTATGAATTAGATAAAATCAAAGGTAAAACGGACAGGCAAAAAATGGGTGACACTAGGACTATAGATGAGAGGAACAGGCTTACCAAGAACATGGGAAGTGCATATATATTGGATGGTTTCATGAGGAGGAGTTAAAAAAAATAAATAAATAAATAAAAATAGTCTGCGGAATAATTCAAGGTGGAAATGAGAAAAGCATGTAGTGAAACATTTTCTTTTTTTTTTCCAGAACTACAATAATACACTAAGAGACGAGAAATTGCAAGAACTCTGCAGCTGTTAAAGTGGCGAGTATGGATGCACTGACACATTCCCGAAAACCAGATACATAATAATAACGCCTAGTAGATAAAAACTACGAGAAAACAACACCTGAAAGAGATAGATAATGTAATGGGAGAAGAGAACACGGGCAAGTCGGCACATGGCAAACCCAACACACTGGCAAGGAGATAAAAAAAAATGAAAGGGAACTTCGTATTTAACATAAACCTAAAGAAAGAAAAGTATAAAGCTTATAGTCAACATTTTCAAGCGTTTCAGCATCTTAGCTACTTTGAACAGGCTCTTGTGTAAGTAAGGATAAAGTTCATTAAGTTATAAGAAAAAAAGCCACCACGAGGCAACGCTGCTAAGGAAAAATGACACAAAATCGCAGTGTAAAAACAACTTAACACGATTATGAAGCTCATGCAGATTATTATGGGTAATATTTTTAAGTACTCAGGAACAGCCAGCACAGTAACGCTACCCACCGTCATCCTACCCACACTAGCCATCGTTCACGCCAAGACTGATTAATTGATGCTTTTTTTGACTTGCGAACCCTGTACAAGACACACACACTGTACCAGCACCGCCCCCTCGTTGAGCAAGATTTTTTTTTTTCACTCACTCTTATTCTATCCATCCTGCCAGCGTCAATGTTCCTGCTTCTCCTTCTTCCTAAGGCGTGAACTGTTGCAAAAAGAAAAGTATCAACAGATCGCCTTACCTAAACCGGCCCACGTTTTTAGAAACTTTCTCTAATTAACTTGTTGGGAGCAGCAAAACGAATGAGGTCTTTCCTAATATTTATGCTCCTGGTGAGCCTCCTTAACACACAAAAGAAATCACACGACCGTAACCGTAGGAGCAGATCAAGCAGAATTTTCTTAACGGTATTATCAATCACAAATAAGGTAATCCGGTAGTTAGAAAGTATGCAATCTCACAGGTAAGTTCCATAATGAATCTGCTAATAAATGAACTGTTATTAATCTGCGAATACTATGCACTACTGAAATAAGAAAAAACTATCACATTCATATTTTCTGTCGGCAATCTGAAGACTAAATGGGAACCGTACTCAGTAGAACGATATGCTTAGAGATATTGTTACTGTACAGCTCTCCCACGTGTCACAAGGTGTTTACAACCGTCTCCACTTCAATCGTAACATCCATAGGGGTAGCTTAACAAAGTCGAGCAGCATCAGGTGTCCACAGGAAGGCTCTGAGGCAACACCATTGTGAGGACACCATTAGTACACGCCCACACAGACTGACTTCAACTCGTGCGAACATAACAGCATATAACGACCGTGATACAGCGCACACACACACAGAGAGAGAATAGGCATTTAGCATACCATACATCATCAACTTCAACACAGATGCGTAGTCAGGATATCAGGAACTTTCATTCCCCCAAAAAGTTAAACAAAACAACATTACTAAAAATGTGCCTAGAAATATAAAGAAATATTATGAATAAGTAGTAGAAATCTGAAGAATATTTAAACGCTTAAAAAACCTATAGTATTATTTTCAAGCCTAAAAAAACACCTGCTATTCTTTATGCAAGCTTCATAGATAAAAATATTGCAAACAAGACACAAATAGGAAATTACAATACCATGCACGTCAAACGAGAATACCGAAAAGAAAATAAACAAGTCTGTTGTTTCAGTTGAGTTTGGCATTGAACAGTAACAGAAAATGAATACTTCTCTGAAGGAGTGACTTATTTAATCCTCCTTTTACTCGATCGTTACGTAGCCTTACAACTTAACAAAGACTCCCATTTTCACTTTCATTTCCAGTGCATCCCTGTAAATGGATAACGAACAGAAGAGGTTCATAATATCACAGGTTAGTGACAATGATAATAAATTAGAATCAAAGGCAAGAATTATTATTTACATCAATAACCCCTTCACTGTAATACACAACAATTCACAACACTAAAAGCAAGGTATGATATGCATCTACAAAATAAGAAGGTGAATAAGAAATAATAGATTACGTCATTTCTAGCCAATTTAATGTCTAGAGGTGGCTGTAAAACGAGAATAGGGGGAGCGAGTGAAAAAAAATATGCGCGGGTAAGCCACGGGAGACATGTAGTGAGCAAGTTCAAACGAGCGGTCAGTATGAAAATAGAGGAACATAGCGAGGGATGCAACCAAGGAGCCTAGAGAAACATAAAATAAAATATATATGGAATATTCAACCATGAATAGGAAAACAAAAAAGATATGGAATAGTCATCCATAATATTGTCCATTTTTAATAGTTACCTGTTGAGCATTGTGGTAATTTTCTGCAAAAATCCTCCTGACACTCTAGACTCCTTAGATGTAACACTGAAGCTAAGCAGAAGGTTAAAGCGAGTCAGTCTGAGTCAGTTCCTGGGGCAACATGGTTCTTTAGCTGTCTCGTCGAGAAAAGCCGCGCGCATGTAGTAAGAGAGGAATACAACATAGAAACTACAGCACATCTAGTAATAGTCGTCGTAGTAGTAGTAGTGGTGATATCTAAATGTAGAACGGACAGTAGTAGTAGTAGTAGTAATAGTTGTTGTTGTACTATGCTGCTGTCACACACACACGTAAAGAGAAAATAAATCAACACGAAACACTTAGAAAATAAAAGGAGAGCGCTACACAGACACAGGCCACTCTTTCAGTGATCTGTCCTTGCCACGCTGCAACACGCCGCGCATCACGCTGCTGAGAGGCAACAAGCAAGACTTTTCGCGTCACCACACTTCTTTTCACCCCCTCACAACAAAGTAGAGCGTCCCGAACACATATCTGAAGGCGTGAAGGCCGCGGCGGATTGGTGGTGGTAGTAGTGGTGTTTTGGAAAGGAGAGCGGCTACGGTCCTGTCCTGACATAAACTGCACCACAGATAATGGAGCGTGCAAGCGGCGGAATCTGCTAAACGATAACCGCATCAAAACAATTTACTGCCAGATAACATTACAATCTTGAGGAGTAACGGTCACGTATCGACAACACATTACACACCATTTCAGACTGAATGGCGCTGCGATTTCCGCCAAAATGTCCCTCCGCTGCCACATCAATAACAAGAAAAAATGTGTTGTGCCCTTTTCTCTCTCTCTCTCTCTCTCTCTCTCTCTCTCTCTCTCTCTCTCTCTCTCTCTCTCTCTCTCTTTTATCCTGTAAATCATTCGGTTAAATTTCACCTCGTCTTTTTATCCAAAGTAAAATCCATTCTAGCGTAGCACAGAGACTAGGAACGTTTGCCTTCCACTCAACCTTGGCAGAAGTGTTTTGGTCTCGGCGGCGGTATCCCTTACCGAGGAGCGTGACGGAGGCAGCTCGCGTTAACTGATGCTGTGGCGGTCTCACTTCAGGGACACTGCTGCTCACAGGATGCCATACGTAACGGAAAGTGACACTGCCTCCCACACAGCTGGTGAGCAACACTTCAACGTTACTCGGTCTGAGAAAGAATGACTCTCCAATGTACGGGTACTTTCTCTATCTGATGCCATGTCCTTTTCTTTTTTTTTCTAACCGAGAAACTTCAAAAGGCTGGCATTTAAACGTTCAAAGTTCTCATTAGTGTTTACATAAGGCACGTTAATGATATATCAAGATCTAATCCGTGTCTTCTCTCTCTCTCTCTCTCTCTCTCTCTCTCTCTCTCTCTCTCTCTCTCTCTCTCTCTCTCTCTCTCTCTCTCTCAGCGACGATACAGTTAAACCTAGACTAGAAACATGTAAACATCCTTGAAAACTCTAACAACTTCCACTGGAGCTTGTTAAAAGGAGTTGAGACTATACACCGAAATCCTTGAAGATGGCGGACCTCACACCCTAACCATCATCTCACCCAACTGTCCCGCTACTGCCCTGCTCATTTCCTCGTTTATGTTTTGAGCATTTTTTTTTTTTTTTTTTTTTTTTTGCATGTTCTCCCTTCCTCTTGTCCCTTCCTGTCTGTCTTCCGCCCCGAAACCTGCGTGCAGTGAAGCATATTTACACGCTACTGTTAAATCTTTTTTTCTTCTTCTTTTTTTCTTTTTTTTTTTCATTCCTATTCAGTGAGATTGTTATGGCGAGATGTGCTTCTCGCCTCACTGAACCCTCATCATCCTGGTTTTTTTTTTTTTTTTGCCCTCTCTCTCTCTTTCCATTCCACCCCTCTCCTCCTCTTCCCTACTTCACTCTGCTCCAACTTCTTCAGTCGCCCACTTGCATCTTTTCTTACTTTCTTCTGCCTTCGGTCAGCAATCTTTATCTTTACACTCGGCTTCCCTTTTTCCTTTTTTTTTTTCTCCCTTATGCTGCCGCTCAGCCTTCCTTGTTCCGCGTTTTCTCACCTCATTTTCGCTCAACCTATTACGTACATACTATTATTTCAAAGCTTCCCTTTTAGATAATAATTTTGTATCCTCGTGTATCACTGCGCAGCCGATTCACCCTTTAGTTCGCACATTTTTTCACCCCCTCTTCGTTATTTTTTCTGCCTCTCTTCCATTCCTCCTTTCGCCACATCACTCTCTCCCGTTTCTTCCACTAAATCGGCTGAGTGGAAAATTATTCGTGCATATTTTAATCCCAGACTCTTCATCGTATAAATCAGTCCCTCGAACAGGCTTTCTTTCACTTCTTTCTCCCTGCAGGGATGGGTCCTTTTCTTTCATCTATTCACGGGATACGAGCATGTGCGAGGTGCGGGGAACTACCCAGAGTGCAACTGAATGAAACACACATACACAATCACCTAGCCACCTTTGAGCTCTGTTGAGTGTTTTCTTGGAGCCGTAAAGAAGTGAAAATTGCCTTTATTCTGATTTTCTAGCGCCTAAAATTTAAGTCGAGTCTTTTGTTCCATCTTGTTGGAATAATGGCTCTTTGTCCCAGGAGCCTCGTGCTCAAAGGGCTTTTGTTTCGCACTCTCTTTCACTGCCTCGCTGCGAGTATGTGCGATTAAACCAGCGTGTGCGTGAGGTGATATACTTACTTCTGAGGGAACCAAGACTTGCGCATACTTAAAAGGATAGCAAAAAGTGTATAAAAATATAAAAAAAAAAAAAAAACGGAGGCTTTCTTATCCCTCTACATTGCGAACCCATGTACACTATACACGCAGTACGTTGTCATACCGTATCAACAAACACTTACATCCTCCATGAAAATAGCAGAGGGTTACGCCATCTTTCTTTTCTCTTAGACTGAACTGAGTTACTATCCAACAGTTTAAGCAGCGCAGTAAAATCAAAAGAGCCAAGTGAGGACTGAAAGATCTGGCTGCTGGCTGTTTGAGATCCTTTTATAGTCGTTCGCAAGTAATCCTGCAGTCTTCAAAACACACCTAATTGCATCTTACACAAAAGTAATGAAAGTAAACACAGAAGCAAACATACCACGCACGTATAAACACATGAAGTCAGAGAAAAGCTTAACGCACACACACACACACACACACACACACACACACACACACACATACAGTTGCCTCACACGCACGCCAGGTCTACTATAAGGCAACCAGGACATTCATTCACCACGCAGGCTCCCTTCGAAAATCTCCGTCCAAGCGAGGACACCCAAGTCGGCCTTTGCATCAGCGAGGAGGGAGGTTGAGGGGATGAATGGAACGCCTGGTGGAGGGGAACAAGATAGTGGTGACGAAGGTAAATGAGGGGAAGACGAGGGCGAAGAGGAGAATGGGACGGCGGGGATGGTGGGGAATTTAGGGCGCGAGAGATAAGGAAGGAAGTTGCTGGACCGGTGGGCGAGGAGGGACGTGAATGCCAATAGCAAATGTTGTGTGGCCGCTGCGTCACGCCCGATGAGAAAAATGGGATTATTCACGGGCACGCACACGCAAATTCAACTCACACACACACACACGCACACACACACACACACACACACATTAATTATTGGTAGACGAAGTAATCTGGTCCATTATTATTATTGTTATTATTATTATTATTATTACTACTACTACGACTGCTACTACAACTATTAATACTACTACTACTACTACTACTACTACTACTACGAGCATCATCATCATCATCACCATCATTATAACAGTGATGTACGTACCTGTGTATATCCTTAAGCCAAGGCATGCATACATACATATATCAATTAATGGTCATACTCGTAACCAGATTTCCTGCCCTCCTAATTCGAAAGTAGAAAAAAATAAATAAATAAAAGATGAAGAAGAAGCGCAGAGCGGATGGAAAGTAGGATGGAAATGGTAAGGTGAAGGCCGGCGGAATAAAATAGAAGGAAAGAAAAGAGAGAAAAGGTGAGGTGAGTTCAGGAAGACGAGAAGGATAAGAAGCTAAACACAGAATCCGCGGAATTCAAGTGCTGAGGGGAAAAAAAAATAGAGAGAGAGAGAGAGAGAGAGAGAGTGCGAGAGGAAAAAAGGAAAAAAGATAGAGGCGGATTTGGTGGAGGAGTCTTGAAAGGAGATAGAGAAGAAAGAAGAGGAGAAGGTGATGGTGGCGGGACTTGGTGAAGACGGAAAGAGAGAAAAGAGGGGGAAGTGGAAAACGAGGATAAGTAGTAGCAGGAAGAGGAGAAGGAGGAGGAGGGGCGGCGGAAAAGCTGACGGAGAAGTAGCTGGAGGAGGAACTGAAGGAGGAAGAGCCGGAGGGTTAGGTACAGGAGAATTAAAAAGGAAAATCTCTATAACGTAAAGAAAGAACGGAGTAAAACAAGATGGAAGGAGAAAAAGACGATGATGATGTGCCTGGGAGGGAAGAGGCGAGACAGGGGACTTGGAAGGGGGGAAAGAAAAAGGAGGAAACTGTGATGTTGGTGATAATGTGGTGAGGGTGGAAGAGGAAGTAAATGAAGAAGGGAGGAAGGCTAACAGGAGATTAGATCAGCGTCCGTGCGTGGCGCTTCTGAGAGAATAGAACGATGAGAGTGGGGAGCAGTGGGGCGGAGAAACCTGTTACGATGAACGCTGAAGAGAGAACGGATGAGGGCTCCGCGCTGGGGACTGCTGGGTGCCTGTCTCTCTTCCACGCGGTAATTCAAGAGGTTAACAAAAGATAGAGGGGGCGTATGATAGCAAGTTCCCAGAAAGGCGGTAGTACAAGAGGTTAGTGAAGCATATTGAGGATGCGAATGATGGCAAGGTCCACGGTTCCTTTCCTCTCCACTCGCTCTCCAAAATAAAAGAGCAAATCCTGAGGTGTTTATGAAGTTCCAAAATAAAACTGATTGAACAATTGACCGATTGACTGACTGACTGACTGACTGACTGACTGACTGACTGACTAACTGATTGACTGACTGACTGACTGACTAACTGATTGACTGATTGACTGACTGACTGAATGAATGAATGAATGACTTATTGGCGCCGCAACAAAGGGGTCATTTGACGCAGCACAGATTACTCTTACAATTACAAAAATAATCCAGGTCAAATTTCAAAAGGAACAAAGGTAAAACTCACAGTTCCATTTGAAAACAAGTGATATGACACATTTACAGTACACGGACGATGCTAAAATACAAAATACAACCCCTAAATGAATAAAATTGTACAGATCCAAAAATAAGAAACACAAGATGAGAGAAAATTCAATGATAAGCCCAAAATTGAAATATGAATACTAGAATGAAGTCTCTACATTATACGGATCAAATCAGAATAAGGAGCAAATCTTTAATATACCAGAAGCGAAAAAAAAAAAAGACATTTAAAATTAAGCAATATAAAACCCCCTATAGTATGAGAATAAAACCAAAATACAGAACAAATTCTTAGAATACAGTGTGTAAAGAAGGCTGAGTGGATTCTTCGTTACGCATGTATAGACCCTCATCGTCAAGAACTTTGATATTGGTCCAATTTCCCGAGGCTGGGGTGCGTGTGGCGTTAAGGTCCACATAATAACACGATTCCCTACTTCATTCTCTTCTTTCCCCAACCTCTCCTCTCTCAGCAGCCTCCTACACCCGCGAGAGAAGGAAAAAATCTAAACAACAAACACGGGAGGGAAGAAAAGTGAGGTAAAACACAGGGACGAGTGTTTTGACCTTTGAGAGGAACATGTGCTTTCCCCTCCCTTTGTTCATTGATGCTCATGTGACGCGTGTTGAGGAGGCCATGTTAAAGCGGCGGCACCTGTTTTCCTTTCTTTCTCCCCTTCAGGTCTTTAAATGGTACAGGGGAATATAACAAGGGTGACATGAGTAAATTTTTCAGGATCAGTAATCAGAATGGAACTAGAATTAGTGGGTTCAAGCTTGTAAAAAAAATTGGATTTAAAGAAGAGATAGAATGGAATTGTTTTGAGCCAAATAGTGGTAGATGAATGTTAGTTCTGAGTCATTAATGGGCTTTAGAAGAAGATGAAACAAATTTATGGATGGGGATGATGGTTGGAAATATATATGTATGTTTTGTACAGGGACTGCTACGTGTAGCTGTCTGGACTGGGGACACGAGAGAGAGAGAGAGAGAGAGAGAGAGAGACAAATATCACACGAGGAAAAATGCGATACTAACAGAGCTTGATACAGAAGTGCAAACGCTCAACATGGTATTCTCTCGCTCGCCACCCCACCACCACTACCACCACCACCAACACCACCACCAACCCAAAAAAGACAGGAAAAAGACACAAAAAAGAAAAAAAAGAACCTGTCCTCCCCCCCTTGACAAGATATAAAACTGCTCCCCGCCCTGAACCAAATCCAATTATACATGTGCCAAAAAGTAAGGGGATGAATGGTAAACGCACGTTACGTTACAGCCTTACCTGGTCATTTCTATACTTATCTGCCTGCCTGCCTGTCTGCCTGCCTGCCTGCCTAACCACTCTTGCTAGTACTCGTTACTCTAAGGATTATTTTACGTGCCCACGCTTACTGAATCTAAACCTCCATTCCGAAAAATAAATAAATAAATAAAACATTGCTGGAAAGGGTCATCACTCATGTGTTAACAAGGGCTGGTGTTATGTGTCACAAGTAGTATGTAGGACCACTAGTATGTATCATAAGTCATTGATGTATCACCTCTGTACCACTATAACGATACATAGGTGACACATTTACGACTAATGATACATACAGATAATTATCAATAAGTATCATACATCTTCATAAATAAGTGCCATAAGCAGTATGTATCATCAGTAATATGTGTTTTCACTACTATGTATCACTCTTATGTATCATAGTATGTATCATCGCTACTATTACGCAATCACAAGTCGGTTATTTTGTATCATCACTAGTGCCATCATTTATAATTATCATTACAATAAATATGTAACGCGACTCGTGTATTACGGCACATGCAAACCTTCCTAACATCACACACACACACACACATACACACACACACACACACACACACACACACACACACACACACACACACACACACACACACACACACACACACACACACACAAAGCCCAAACAGAAGAGACAAGACCAAATAAAACAAATAAAATAACACTGATAAGTAACACCGAATTACGTAATACAAGAAATACCAACATACTTATAAAAGAAATAGAAATACGAAGGTAATTATCAAGAAAACGAGACCAAAGAAAAAAAATACAACACACATTAGCAAGAGTATAACAAGAATTACACACAACAAAAGGGAGAGGGTTAGAAATGTGATGATGATAAACAAAAAGAGAGAAACACCCACTTATCAACGAAAGGAGGGAAAAAAAGAGACTGTGGAGGCAGATCAGGCGCATTACCGTGACTCCCTGTGGCGTGCAGCTGTCGCCCCTTAACTATGGACGAGGGACACCAGTCACTGCAAATTATTCAAAGAGCCACTTATGCCCACCCAACCTCCCGCCCCCTCTCTCCCTCCTCCTCCTCTTCCTCTTCTTCCTCCTCCTCCTCCTCCTCCTGAAGGACTCGTGTGGTAGGATTTTTATATCTGTGTGTGTGTGTGTGTGTGTGTGTGTGTGTGTGTGGGTGGGTAGGGAAATGTGAAATGCGCCCGCGCTCTCATGCGTTGTGGGAAATGGAAAGAAAAAAGAGTAGGGTTCTTCCTCCTCCTCCTCCTCCTCCTCCTCCTCCTCTCAGAGCAGCCTCACCACCCACGTCTGAGATCGATGTGAATGAGAGAGAGAGAGAGAGAGAGAGAGAGAGAAGAGGCGGGGGGGGGAAGGAAGACAAATAGGGGAAGAACGAAGATGAACGAAGAAGAAAGAGAACGGAGATAAAAGGGACACTAAGAGAGAGAGAGAGAGAGAGAGAGAGAGAGAGAGAGAGAGAGAGAGAGAGAGAGAGAGAGAGAGAGAGAGAGAGAATCAGTGTGTGTGTGTGTGTGTAGTAACAGTAGAAAATAAAACAGCAAAACCCGCCACAAGTATATGATATCAAGGTTTGTAAAAGATAGTTATGAAATGGAACAGAGGATAAAAAGGACTTGCGAAAAAGTAAAATAAGTAAATAAATAAATAAATAAATAAATAAATAATAATAATAATAATAATAATAATAATAATAATTACACGAGAAAATTCCTTGTGTCTGCGATTATCTACAAGGGAAAGGAACAGAAGTCGTAATGAATGTGAAAAAGAAAGAAAAAATAAACAAGGAAGGAAGGAAGGAAGGAAGGAAGGAAGGAAGGAAGGAAGGAAGGAAAGAAGGAAGGAGTGAAGTGTTTGACGCAGAGAAAGAAAAAGTGAACGAATAAGTGGGGGGAAAAGAAAACGGAAAATAAGAGAATGGAAAGCATAAAAGATGGGAGGGGAAAAGGAATGAGAGAGAGAGAAAGAAATGCGAGAAAGAGGCAATAAGAGAGAAAAAGAAAGAAAGAAAGAGAAAGAGGATGAAATACGATAAAGATTAGGGAAAGGAGGGGGGAAGAACTAAAGACGGGGAAACATCAGAGAGAGAGAGAGAGAGAGAGAGAGAGAGAGAGAGAGAGAGAGAGAGAGAGCATAAGGAGATAGGAGAAAGGAAAATAAAGAGGAAGAGGCATTAGAGTCTGAACAAGAAATAAGAGTCGTGCAGAATTTAAGCGTCGGGGAAAGACTTTGAATCGGAATACGAATGTAAAAGAGGATAAGAGGAGCGAGAGGAACAAAAGGCGAGAAAGACAGAGGGAGAGAACATATATATATATATATATATATATATATATATATATATATATATATATATATATATATATATATATATATATATATATATATATATATATATATATATATATATATATATATATATATATATGCGACGAAAAATCAGAAATGCATGTGCGGTGGCGTTACTAAGAAAAGGAGAAAATATATCACAAGCTTTTGGCTGATTAAAGAAAGTGTGCAAAGTGGCGGACACAAAGAGACAATCAAGATAGACACAATGTAAAGGACAAAACTGCTCTTATGAATTTGTTAACTGCATACCTACCCACTCCCTCCCATGACCTCGGTACACAAGACTTACTAACCACTCTCATCCTTATTCTGTCCACCTGTTTAATGCAAGTTATGTAGATCTTCACTCATTCATAACAAAACATGTTTGTTTTGTTTGGAGTTTTTTTTTTTTTTTTTCCAGGGACTTGAACGTAAAAATAAGAAGATAAAAAATAAACTAAAAGCTTCAAAATTAAAAGGTGAGGATTTTGGTTAATAAATTCCGCTCTGATTCCCGCCCGTCGTTTTGTTAAGCGCTGCCCTTCATGGGATATCGGACTTTGCTTGACCATCCGTTTTTATTTTATAAATTCCCTGAGTGGAGCGAGGGACTTCTAATTTTGTTACCGCACATCTCCACAACCCACCGCTCCGCCTGGCCCATGGAGGGTACAACGATGATTTGGCCAGGAGCACATTTTGGTGTCCATCGCATAGAAAAATTTCGATTTCACTTTCGGAAACACCTCCAAGGAGGTAACTTTTGGCGTTGCATCTTCCTTATTTTATGATATTTCTTCGTTTTGCCGTATTTTGCATATTTCGACTTATCGAACGCGCAAAATGTGCGAATGACATGCCATAACACTTCATATACGGGACTGCCGGTTTTGATTGACACCATCAGACTCAGCAGTGACTGTAGAATCATCATGTATTGTAAAAAAAAATAACAAAATAAAAATGAAAATGGTATTACGGCGAGTTAAAATGTGAAGATTTTGAAAAAATTTTTATAACGTTTTACTACTCGCTATTTTTTAACAGTTAATCACTGAATGCTGAAATATATTATTAGATTAAGTAGGAAAAACTCTCGTGAACACGACAGTGTGATCAGAATGCAGATACGCTTCCAAATGTCACTCGCCGCAACCATCACGGCGGCGCGGTGCAGGTGGGCTCCGTATGACCAGGTCTGCACCTTAAAGAACCTATTAACTTGTTTATATATATATATATATATATATATATATATATATATATATATATATATATATATATATATATATATATATATATATATATATATATATATATATATATATATATATATATATATATATATATATATATATATATATATATATAGAACTGATGGCCCTGCAATGCCTTTTGGAAATTTTTTGACAATTTTCTATTCTGAGAAGGAAGTGGAGTTTGAAAGTTGAATATAATACTATTTCAGTACATCTTAGATGACCAAATAAAAGATATAACAAAGTATGGGTGAAAAGATACTAAAATTTAATAGTTTTTTGATACTGTATTCCATTTTGAGTCTCGTGCATTGTGTTCTTCAGCACTGGGTGTCCCTGAGATGAGAGAAGAGCTTTGGATGACCATCAGTCACCAAGATTTTGTATGGGTGATGGCAGTGCAATATCGCGGGTCTTTTAGGGATTTTTTTTTTTTTCTAGTCTGGGGTAAGATAAGATTAAAATTTCAAAGTTACAGAAAACACTACTCCACTGTTTCAAAAGAGCGAGCAGGAGTATCAAGACACTACAGAACTAAAATTACCACCTTTATAGAATTTTTCAGTACAATTTAATATTTTGGGGAGCAGCAGATTGACTGGATCTTTTCTCTTATTTTTGTGCCCTTGACCAGACTTCTTTGTAGATTAAAAGAAAAAAGGTGAAGCAACAACGTGAACTGCGGAACTAAACCAACTTTTGTAATCTTTCTATTTAAGTTCAAGTTTTTGGGAGATAATATTGCGGGACCTTCTTTCCTCTTACTTTTGTGTCCTTGACCAGACTTCTTAAGAGATAAAAAAAAAAAAAAAAGTGAAGCAAAAGCATGAACAAACAAAATTGAGCCCTCCCTAGCGCACCCTTAAAGCCAAGGACACGATAAGGACACCCAACACTCTCCCAGCAGACACTCGTCCAACACACACATCCGCCTCGTCATCCCTTCCCCGAGTCCAAATCAAAATGACCGTGGACACTCGCACAACATCCAGAACAAGAAGTGGTCAGGTATCCCTTCACAGCTCTCCAACAATCCACTCGTACCCTCCACGCTGTCTGCCCGAGTCTCACACTTCGCCCAACAGTTCACGCCGCCTCTCGGAAGTCTTGAAGTATTGACACTGAGTTCAGATTTTACGCCAGCAGTCACGATCGCATTGTGCTCCATTTCCGAAGGCCCAGGCGCAACGCAGAGGACGCTTAGTTAGTCTTTTGTTGTCTTCCTCTCACGTCCCAGTTGCGCGCGTGTCGCCCTCACACTCAACAGAGGCTGACATGAGTGGCGGCGCAGTGTTGAGCACGAATGGTGATGGAGCAATGCACGAGAATCATCAGGTTGCTGTTATACCCTGCGTGTGTGTGTGTGTGTGTGTGTGTGTGTGTGTGTGTGTGTGTGTGTGTGTGTGAGCGTGGATTGGAGTTTGGGTGGGTGGATGTGTGCTATACGCGCTTTCTCTCTCTAGTAATTAATTGTTAAAAGTTATCTCAGCCTTTGTAGTCATTGATTTTCAGTATTGACACTTTAATCATGTACACTAATTTGTGATACGCACGTCACCTCCCACGCCCACTTTTTTTTTTTTTTTTTTTTTGCTCTCACTTTTATGTAATTTCTTTAATTTCTGTGCTATGTGTTCTTCTTGGCTTCTATGTCTCTTGTTTTGGGTTATATGTATCAGTTTCCTACTCAAACATTTTCTCTTTCACATTGCAGGTGGTGTTCGGCAATGTGAAGTGTTCTTCGCTCTTCTGGCTCCACTTCTGTACGTTCACATGTACGATGGTCTCTTTATTCACGAAATGTATCCATCTTAACTTGAATAACTCAAAGGAGACGTGGTTGCACACACACACACACACACACACACACACACACTAAAAAAAAAATAATTAATTAATTAATTATAAAAATATAAAAATTCCACTCCATTTATCTTTCATCTGGTCTATGTTTGCATTCTACTTTGAGAACTCCCGAATCTGCGATTAAAACTCCGGTAACAAAGTAATTTAAACTCTTCACTGAAATTGTTTAGTACTTTATGAAATAACTCAGTCCCGCGTGTTTCTTTTAATCTGTTAGAGTCCTTGCAGTTTTTACTTGTGATTTTAACTTATCATAATTAGTGACGAAAACAATTTGCTATTTTTTTTTTTTTTTTTTTTCCCATAGAGACAGACACATAGATGGAAAACAGATAGATACATAGATCATATCCTCTTTCCTGTACAAGATTTTCGCGAACCATAAATTACCAGAGTTTGTAAATCCATCTATCTATAAATCCTTCTATCTATGTATCTGAGCACGACCGCCTTTAAGATCACAGCGTGGCAAATAAACGCTCGTGACAGCAGCTTTTAATTTCAACATGTCCTTTCCTGTGAGTTACCAAGAAAGAGGGAAGGGTGTGTTCAGGCGCCGGATACACGAGAAAGAAGTTTAGCAAGTTCCTTCAAAAAGTGAGGCTCCTCCTGCATCTTTGAATAGGTCAGTGGCTGGGTCACTTTCAACCATTGCATTTTTCCAAGGCTCATTCATTTTACGGCTTTTTACTTATTCATTGGCACGACGTACTAACTCGAGCAGGCTTTCTCCATTCAATCACGTCGTTTTCTTTATTCTCTTCTCTTCTCTTCTGTCTTAGTATGGACGTAAAACTTATTGGTAATCTTATATTATTCTTTCAAGAGACTTCCAAACTCGACAGTGTACAGTGTGTGTGTTGGAGGCGGTTTTTTTTTTTTTTTTTTTTTTTACAGTGTGTGTTGGAGGAGTGTAGTTTTTTTTTTTTTTTTTTGAGGGGCTGAACGTAAAGGAATGGACAAGTTAATGAGTGGATGAGGCAGTTGATGGATGGATCTACCTATGTGGACAGACGGCTGGTGATGTAAACGCACGCACACTTTTTTTTTTTTTTTTTTTTTTGTCAAGTTACCTATACCTGGGCTGAGTTTTATTCCCCTTTATTGGTAAAGTCTTCAATCTGGAGTTTGCTTTCCATTATTTTTCTTTCCTTGCGACTGAAGCCCTCGAGGAAAGGTCACCAGGACACAGGGAAACTTAAGGCAGTATTTTCTTTCCATTCCCTACTTTTCCTGTCACCTTTACCACCTTACGTATGTTATTTGGGATTATATAGTGTAGCTTACCACAAACAGCCTGAGATCTACTGTTAGTTCTTCTTTCTTTCTATTTCTCTGTGATCTATTAAGTTACATTAGACATATTTAACACTCCTAACGAGAACAATATCATATGCTAGAAATTACGAGAAGTTTAGTGCAATTAGCAAAGTTTTCATGGTAATCACTGAGGAAATAAAAGCATTTAAGCAAATAAACCAACTTGTTCTGCCATTCCATAACTTATTTCACTTTGGCCACGTAACTACAAAGTGAACGAAAGAGTAAAAAAGGACTAATTCCATTTATTAACTTTATGGAAATTTCTTACGACCCTTGAAGTCAATCACCGCCTATAACTTTATGATGACCAGCTATCGACGGAACACAGGAAAATACTGCGTCGTGAAGGGTAACAATGATAAAACCCTTTCACTGCTATTTACCACATCTCTCCATAGGTACAAACCACTATGCCACATCTTTTCTTGTTCTACAGCCACCTCCAAAACATTGCCCTGGCCAGAAACTAAAATCTAGTCTTCTTTATCCCTTCCTTTCTTGTAAACGCTTATAGATACTCCACGCATTGCTTTTGGCGGTGTGAACTGTTGCTTGCCGCAGTGAAAGTGTAAAAAAGTTTGTCGGTTGCATATAAACAAACACGAGACAGTCATGTATTTAACTCCTATGGCCAGTAACATCAGGTCCGCAACATCCACAACACTGCACAATAAAGCCAAAGACATGACAAAAAGAAAGTCATATTTTATTCAATTAAAGGTCAAGCAAATATGAGGTAGATTACTGTAGTCGACATTGTAGTCAGTATTTATGTATACCCAAGATCGTAAACAATAGCGGCCGATAAGAAAAAGAGAACAAGACGTAAGATTAATAAGTAAAGAAAATATTGTGTCCTCTCGGTAACAGACTTTTAAATACGAGATATGTAGCTCACATAACTAACACTACTGATAAAAAAGAATAAATAAAGTAAATAAACGACATCAATTCAATCTACATAACACAAACACCACAAACAAATATGAAGACACTGAGACGTGAAAAAAAAAAAAAAAATTACTGGTTGACAAAAGCTGAACATGTCATCCCTCCAGTTATATATGAGGATTATCCAGCTCCCTCCCCACCTCTGCCTCAGCCCAATCCTGCGTGGCCCACCCAACCTCTGGGGACGTAGTTATAACATCATCCCCGCCGCGCCCGCCTCCTTGAGACCGCAAAATATTTTCCGCACCATTTTATAACGCGAAAATGGAAAGTGGAAATGAGAGAGAGAGAGAGAGAGAGAGAGAGAGAGAGAGAGAGAGAGAGAGAGAGAGAGAGAGAGAATAATATCTACCACACGATTCACACTCACTTCTACAACTCAGTAAAAAATAAATAAAATGAAATAAATCACCTATGTTTCTCATCCACGTGGTTTATTTATTTATTCATTTTTCTGAAAGAGATCAAAACAATAATGAAAGCAAACTCTTACAAACCCGTCATCCTTACTTTACATCACTGACAAGACAAGCAAGGTGCGAATAAAGAGTTTATCACCTTTATAAGACAACTCCGTCCTCCCCCCCCCCATACCAGTGCGAAGGATTAATACTATACGAGAGGGAGAGAGACGCTGAGAAGGAGAGCCTTAAGTATTTCTAATGGATGAATGCTGCTCTAGTAATCAGGGTTCTCACATCCCTGTCACGATTACAGATGAGCAGAGGCATATGCACGTACGGTGAAGAGGAGGAGGTAGGTCTTGAGTGAAAAGGAAAGTAAAGAGGAAGAAAAGAAGAACTAGAAGGAAAAGAATTATAAAACGAAAGAATACAAAAAGGAATATCAAGAAGGAAAAAGAAGACAACTAAGAACAAGAAAAAAGAAGAAAGAAAACGAAGAAGAAAATTACGGTGAAGAGGAGGAGGTGGGTCTTGAGTGAAAAGGAAAGTAAGGAGGAAAAAAAGAAGAGCTAGAAGGAAAAGAATTACAAAGCGAAAGAAAAGAATATCGAGAAGGAAAAAGAAGAAAACTAAGAATAAGAACAAGAAAAAAAGAAGAAAGAAAACGAAGAAAAAATACGGTGAAGAGGAGAAATAAGGAAAGTAAGGAGGAAAAAAAGAAAAACTAGACGGAAAAGAATTACAAAACGAAAGAAAAATAATATAAAAAAGAAGAAAGAAGAAAACTAAGAACAAGAACAAGAAAAAAAGAAGAAGAAAGAAAACGAAGAAGAAAATAAAAGCATGAAAAAGAACAAAAAAATAAGAATATAATTTTTTTAAACAAGAAAAGAGAACAGGAAACAAAAAAAAACAGGAAAAAGAAGAACAAAAAACAACAGTAACAACAACAACATAATTACGACGAAAATGGAGGAGAAAGAGGGAGATCAAAATAGCATAAAAAAAAGAAAATACGTGGGAAAACAAAAAGAAAGGATCTGGGGGGAGAGAAAACACAAGCGAACTTAAGAGGCTGAGGAAGAGAGAGAGGAACGGAAGACCCAGAGGAGGAGAAAGAGGAGAAGGAGCAGGAGAATAGCCAGGTCGAGAAAAGATACCAGAGAAGAGACAAAAGCAACTCAAGAACCAGGGACAGGTAACAGAAAGGCTGATGGCTCGCGTAAAAGGAATCTTACGACTATTTTAAGAGCTGGAAGAGGAAATTAAAACGTCGCCCTCTCATTCCTTTCCCTTGAACATATTACCGTGAGGAGAAATACTAAGTAATGTTAAGGTGAAATAACACGTGCTACTTTAACAGAGGAGTGAAAAACTGTATACTCTATTGAAGGAAGAGGAAGGGAGATACTAAATATAATCAGCTTTGAAGGAGTGAAAATAATTTCGCATGCCATGTCTGCTGCTCCTTGTACTGTACTTGTCTAGTGTTCCTTAGTTATATTTGAGAACTATACACGCGTTTGAATCTCTGACTTCTATAGTTTCTCCTTCTGCTTAATATAATCGTATGCTGCTGTTTTAAGTGTGTAATTGTGTAAGATATTCACCACTGACAGCAAAAGGAGTGATTCGGTTGTTGAAAAGTTTAAGTGCCTGTCCTTTTCTTTATTTGATTGATTATTTATTTTTTTCCCCACTGAAATAATCTCGGAATGCCCAAATGAGGCAAAGTGTCATTATAAGTGGTGTAGTTTACAATTATAATAACGAAAACCAAAAAATTGAGTATGTAAAATATAGTTTCTTAATAGTTTCCTCTATTTTCTTGGTTTATCAGTCTTCGCCTACTTCCTCCTTCCCAGTTCCCCGTCTCTTTTTGATTCCTTATTGGGTTAAAATATACCAAAAGACAGCAAACAGTAGGGAGAGAAAGTAACAGACTTGTAAGTTTAATGTCACCTGTTGCTACAAATACTCATACAAATGTACACTGCAGATCACTACTGAGTAAATAAGTCTATCACTTTGCTCACTAACTATTACGAGTACATCAACCCATCGGCGTTCAGAATATTCTACTAAGCAAAAATGGTTATTCAATACTCTGCACTTTTCAATTGATGTTTTTTCACTGATAAATCTCTCTCTCTCTCTCTCTCTCTCTCTCTCTCTCTCTCTCTCTCTCTCTCTCTCTCTCTCTCTCTCTCTCTCTCTCTCTCTCTCTCTCTCTCTCTCTCTCTCTCTCTCTCTCTCTCTCTCTCTCTCTCTCTCTCTCTCTCTCTCTCTCTCTGTGTGTGTGTGTGTGTGTGTGTGTGTGTGTGTGTGTAGGTAAGAATGAGAATATAGTGTGTGTGCGTGCGTGTGTGTGTGTGTGTGTAGTCGAGTGCGGTCAAAGTTCAAGGGATTTCGTGTGATCGACGTGCACGGGGTTTTCTTTCCACATGAACTTGGAGGACACATTATGACTTGGGACAGTCTCCTCTTCCTTCTACGAGGGACATAGATTGGGAAGTTTTGGTCTTTCTTCCTACGATTTGTTCCTAATTGATGGGATTAATTTTGTGAGCCAGAACGAAGGGCTGGAGAAGATGGTGGTGGCGGTGGTGGTGGTGGTGGTGGTGGTGAAGAAGAGAATGACGGTAGTGGTAAAACTGGAAAAGATACTGAAGCAGATAAAGATGATGATAACGAGAAGATCAAGAACAAGAAGAATGACAATAATAATAATAATAATAATAATAAAGAAAAGAAGAATAAAGAAGACGAAAATGAATGTTCTACACCTAACACACACTAACACATACTAACGTGACCTGCTTGCAAGACCGCCTCCTGAGTGTTACAACATCTAAAGGTAGCTTATCAAAACAACCTGAGCTGACTGACAATCATCCCCAACAAGCAGTAACATAACGTGCTCCTTGAGAAACGGCAGTTCGCAAAAACACAGCAGCAGTCAACTTTCTGCGCACGAAAAATTTCTGTACTCCTTCAAGACACGCCACTGTAACACACACCGCCACTCAGACCTTACCTTGTATTGCCCAGCCAGGGGACCATGCGGAAGGAGGAGATGCTGCCACGTTCTAAGCACGGGCTACCATTAAACACAGCGAGATGTCTGGAAGAGATAAAAAAAAAAATATATACTTACTTTTCTTGTTTAGTTTTATTTTTTTTTTTTTTTTTTCATCAAGGACGCTACACTACGCCATTAGGTTATACAGTACGAGCACGGGGCAGTCTATTCAATCGGTAGTATATCGACTTTTATTACATCCTATTGGTAGCATTTCATGTCCCTGTTATCGACTCGTTACCCACTGGACTGAACTTACAATAATACAGTTAATGGGTAACATGTAGGTTATTATGCCACACTCTTATACAAATATGAGAGAGAGAGAGAGAGAGAGAGAGAGAGAGAGAGAGAGAGAGAGAGAGAGAGAGAGAGAGAGAGAGAGAGAGAGAGAGACTGACAGGTAAACAGGAAGATGAATTGACAAAATAACCAGATAGACAAATTACGCCACACACACTCACACACACACACACACACACATTCCTTTCATAAAAAAATTAGTGATAATAATACAATAAAAGTGAAAATGACAGTAATAATAATAATAATAATAAAAATAATAGTAATAATAACTAATATTTTTTATCACAGCTTAACGACAAATCCAAAAAAAAGAACTTATGACCCGCTATTCAACATGGACACACAACTCTCACACTCGCTGCTTTGATCCAGATTTGTTTAGTTCCATAGTAATTACAGGGAGGCACTTTCACAATACAGCCAGTACCGAAATGCGGCCCAACTGCAATGCGCATGTGGTATGAAATTGCTTACTTATTTATTTTCTTGCTGTTTTAACCGTTCGATTCCTTTCTTCGTCCTTTGTTAAGTCTCCTGGCACTGTTAAAAAATAGTTTGCATGGAGAGACAGGAAAGAAAACTGAGAAATTATAGGGATTCATTTTATCTTTTCACGCTATAGAAATATTCACGAGTACAAGACAAATATTATAGGTACTGAAGGAAGAAATTTTTGTCTAGTAGAGATATGGTTGATAGAGAGTAAACAGACGGACAAATGCACCTTTCTTATACCTCTCGCACGGTTTGACAAGATATAGTGATAAGTGTTTGCAATGCTTGTATGGCTGGAACGAGCAACTTCTCACTCTGGGTAGTAAACTGTTACCTGCCTCTTAGCACGCAGACATGCATGAAGAAATAAGGCTCTGTAGAAGAAGCAGCGACTCATTCCAGACACCGTATTGCTTCTAAAGTTATTTTTGTTGGTGTTGGTGGCATTTTTGTTATTGTTGTTGTTGTTGTTGTTTTCTTGGTATTCGTTCTTTTCTTGTTTTTTTTCTGTTCTGGTTCTTTTATTTATTTTTTCATCGTTCTTTTTATTTTTATTTTTTTCTACGTTCACCGGCGCACTGCGGGACACTAACACCGCTGTATTGTTCCCCTCCATTGTACGATCTGGCAATACGAGAACGTAGTGCTACAGAAATGGTCGCTTCCAAGTGTCTGCCACTCGTTCCCTCGTAGAACATGCTCGATTTGAGACTCCAACAGCGTATGTAGAAACACATTGCGGTCATACTTGAAATCCATGTACTGCTGCTTAAAATATCTGTGACATTAATCAATCCACTCGCTACTACTGACAATTTCCATGCGGTCATCAGATGTTATTCCGATTAAGTAACTGGTAATGATTCTAAACTCACTTTATGATCAAATATATCATCGTGAACTTAATATAGTGTTCGAGTGACGTCTGTAACAATCAAACTGATGCCGTGTCACTGAAGGAGTAAAGTGAAATAGATTTATCCTCTTCACTGCCACTTCACACATCGCTCCTTGATCAGAAACTGCTTTTTTTTTTCTATTCTACAGCTATCTCTAAGTATTATACTGTTTAGTCATTAGAAAAACCTGTCTTTTAATCCCTTTTCCTCTATGTAGGTTTTCGTAAAGATTACGTAGTGCCTTCAGTGTTGTGACCTGTGACCTGTTGCATAGCGCAGTGACACGGACTATCATGAAAAACGAGAGATGAAATACTCTAAAAGAATAACAGTACTCGTTTTTCAAAGTCTTCCATAATAGTCTTTGCAAATATTTAAGGTCAGTTGTTATGCTGCCACGTTCTTATAGCAATGCCCGTATTTATATGATTTTGTGTGTGTACCACTTGTAAATTCATAATCATCTGTAATTACAAATTCATTCAACTTAACAGAAAATATTCATCCAAAGGATTACGGTGAAAGCAAATTCGCTTTATACAGCAAGTCTCTGAAGTGAATTCCATTAAGAAGTAATACAATGAGCTTGCTAGTTCCCAAAAAACTTTGCTTTTTGGGAACTAAGCAAAGTGATCCTACATGCCTTGCATTTCACAAATGCATTAATCTGTCACAAACGACATAACCTGTGCTGCACAGTTTGTATTTCAGATAAGAATCTCCTTCCCAGCTGGTCTTTGCTCACAAGTGTTCTTACGGCAGGAAGGACCGCGCGTCCCGCCCATCACCCTCAGCCCCGCAGCGTCCCACTCCTCCTTTAGGTTTCCCCAATCAATAATTACTACGCCGTGCACTCTACACCCCTGCACTCCATGGCACTTCTGGACGGCTGAATGGCGTACTTCCTGTGAGTTCTAATCCGAAGACAGTGAAATTTCACCACTAAGCCAGCTCATAAAGGCGCTGCACAGGAAACGACCCGTCCCGTGCCACGGCTGTGCATCGCCGCCACTCTGCCTGGGCCCGTTACGAGTGATTATTACTAGTCTGACAACACCAGTTGATGCAGTGGGACACACGACTACTTCACTGCCATTCTTAATAGTGCCACATCTCATCTGTGCCAAACAATGGGTAACTGTGCGGACATTAGCAGTAACTGCTCTTGGCCTTCCTCAAACAGTGTGTGGGTGGGTGGGTGGTTAGGTATGTGAGCGTGTGCATATTATTTATATATCCATCCATCCATCCATCTGTCTATCAAATAGATCCATCCATCCATCTATCCATCTGTCCATCTACCTTGTATATATATATATATATATATATATATATATATATATATATATATATATATATATATATATATATATATATATATATATATATATATATATATATATATATATATATTCTATAATCCGCTTTCCCTACGATCCATATACCCCTCCCCTCATCACCTTTCACTCGCCCCTCTCACCTGCCTTGGCAATTATTAAAGTAACACTGTCGACTACCACACTATGCAGAATGTCTGCCCCACTCTGGCAACACTGCGTTCCTCACTACATGCTTACAGCCTAATAGCGGCCCTATACTTATACATTATCTAAATTTTAACAGCACGGAAAGGAAGTAATCAAGGACGGTGGCACCGCACTATCGTAAACTATGAGGTTTATGCACCAAACTGCGTTTTCTTTATCCCAGTAATAATATAATACCTTGTGATGGCAAAAAAAAAAAAAAAAAAATCTACACAAAACCATTATTTTTAGCATCCTCTCCGTGTGGTGTTAGTGCAGCTCCAGATTAAAGATTCTCTCTCTCTCTCTCTCTCTTTCTCTCTCTCTCTCTCTCTCTCTCTCTCTCTCTCTCTCTCTCCAGGAACTGGGGCGGAAGGCACGATGGTGCCGGGGAATCATTGATTGTGATTTTAGCGACGGTTTGCTAAAGAAATGGAAAATCACACATAGTACATTAATTCAAGTCTTAACAAATCCACGTTCCTTCCTCGCAAGACGAAGCCTAAGAGCTTTGCATAGTCGCCAGGGACAACGCTGATGCAAGGTGATGTGCTTGGGCGACACCTTACAGGGACAAACCGAAAAAAAAAAAGAAAAAAAAAGAACGGGAGAAAAACTACATCGATGTTGAATTGGAAAAAAAAAAAAAAAAAAAAACTTCTTTGGAGGATACTTATTCAATGTAAGGACGAAGAATGTTGAAAGTTTATCGTTGACCTTTCCCGTTTCCCTTCTTAATTACATACATACACCCTCCCGTGATTCCGCAGCAAGAACTTAAATGTTCAGTCTCATATTCGGTTCTGCCCATCTTATCAATGCACCACTTCAACTTCAACCCTCTGCTGGAATAATGTACTCTTCTGTACAACTTTAACTCCGTCAGCAAGGAAACGCCAAACCCTCGGAAACTAAACTGAACATCTGATATGAGAAGTATTCCTACTCTTATTTTCTTGGTACCACAATTTAAAGGTCTTTTTCGAGCATTTTGTAACCTTTGGTGTTACTATGTTCCAAAAAAACCCTCAGGATAAACTTTTCCATCATGATTTTCTCAGGATTTCTGCAGCAATGTTTTACTGATAAAGCTCAGGAAAAGATTTAATTCCGCAATTCTAAATGATGAAATGACGCCGAACACGTAACACAACACCCTATTGGTGCTTCTCGTGCCGCCCTCAGCACACACCAGACATTAAACTATTTTTCATCACTTTCTTCCGCCATAGTTACTTCCTCTCAGTTTGCCAGAGACCACAACTTATTTATGTAATTTATCCTTTAGTTTCCGAACAGCTTCGGGACGCACCAAACTAGGAGTGCTTCCAGAACCGAGGCAGTAATATTCCATTCGCCGTGACGGAAGATCATCTGTCTACAGCACAGGCTATGGGAGACTGTCTGTGTGGGGAAGGCAGACAAGACACCACTGCCTCAAGACTGACATGAGGGCAAGGACGCTACACAATCTTGTCTCAGATATCTTTGCTCGTGGTATTGAATATCAAGGAACATTGCTCAGATTTGTCGTCTTCCTACAGCAGGGATTCCAGTAAGACAACTCGAAAATTTAACTGACTTCCCTTCTTTGGAATTCTGTGGGAGAAGCATGTAGCGGCCTACTTTCCTTTTCCATATTTGTTCTACATCCGTTGGCCATTTACCTTTCTATTACTCAAAAAAATTTTATGTTTATTATCAGCCTTTTCACTACAAATGACAGTATGTTACTTGTTGCTTCATTTGAACAGCCCAGGCAAAAGTTCTGAATTATTCGATGACTTTTGTTCTCCTTTTGCTCTAGTCGTACTAAAAACTTCCACGGACGATTTTGCTAACTCTAAGAAGAAGAAGAAATAGCAGTCAAAGAATTTAATATGACTGAGCTGCTTTGGGAAGAAAACTGACCGAGGAAAGAAAGAAACGGTTGCTCTCTGCTGGCTCTTGTATTGCATTCCAGTTCACGACTGCCTAAAGAGAAACGTGTGTGTGTGTGTGTGTGTGTGTGTGTGTGTGTGTGTGTGTGTGTGTGTGTGTGTGTTTTTTTTTTTTTTTTTTTTTTTTTTGTGTGTGTGTATGTGTTTCCCCCTCCTCCCACGTGCGCGCGGTGGGGGGGAGGGGGAAACCCATTTCTCATCCAGCTTGTATCATTACCCAGACCTCACACGACAGTATTGAGGTGGGAAGCTCTTCACATGCCAACACATACAAAAAATAAATAAGGTTGAAATGTAACAAATAAACAAATAAATAATATATCACGAGATCGAACTTGGTACAATGCAAAGCGGTGATGTATTCGTATATCTTAAGCTCCTGAGAATAATTTATCTCACGAATATTCCACACACGATCTCCCAAGAAGTAATTCATCCCATAACAGATCAGCTTCAGTTGGGTTAGGTTTGGCTGGGTAGGGAATATTTAGCACCCTTCACTTTGGGTGAAAATTTCATGGAGGAATCTTCACGGATGGAATTTACTTTGGTGGAATTTAAACAGTCGAGTGCGGCGGGACGAGAACAATTTCCTGTTGGCGTGGTGCGGGAGTCCATATTATTCAGAGGCGGGTCACAATTTTTTCCTTAATTACTGATTCCAGCGTCTGACATTAGACTGATGCGAGACTGATGGACGGTAATTAACTGGTTATTTCCTCCCTGCTTTACATGCATGAAAAATTGTCCAGTATGTAATTATTTCAGTTAATTTGCAAGAGGTTTTTTTTCTCCTGATATGTAAATACGACTGCCACTCCGGTAGCAGTTGTGTGACAAGGGAATGCACTGCACGAGACATCAGTCATGTTTACAAGTCTTGCAAGCCACGCAGGTAATATCGCAGCTTCCTTTAAATAAGACACACCGATGTTAAGAGTTATTCACATTGCCTTCATGACCAGTGACGTAATATCAGCGAAGTACGAGTAAGATCAAGTATCACGCTTTAAATGAGATAAGCCAGTTTGGGAATTCTTTCAAACCCACACACTCGTTGTCTTCATGATCAACTAGTGACAATACCGAATAATACCAAGCTATAAATGAGATACATCAACGTTGGGAATTCTTTCAAACCACACATGCTTTGCCTTCATAATACGAACGCAATAATACGAACTAAATAAATCAGCTAGCACCGTCCCTCCTTCGCAGATCACCAAATTTCCTTTATGATCAGCCAGTGACGTAACATCGATCAAGTCACGCATACAGTTCGCCTCCATCATTTTTACTGATCTGATGCATTCACGTTCCTGCTAAGCCCATCGTATGCAAAGTCTGTGCTGGTTCCCGTCCCCTGCATCTATCGGTGGTGCATCATTCAGGTATTTTCGGCGTTTAAGTCCTATGGGGGAGGGGAAGGCGGGAAAGCTAATCAAATCCTCTGAAATATTCAAAGGTTTTTACAAAGAACGGATGAATGAAATGAATGCAATGAAAAGAGCGTAGTGGTGGGATGAAGCCCAAACCTCGTCAAGTACACTAAAATTACACCCATCATTTTACCGGCAGTAATTACTATGGGAGACTGTAATAACCTTAGTGCAAGGCAGCATGACATACGCTTTAAACACCACCTCAGTCACTGTAATTCTAGCGCAGGTTTAACGAAATTAGTCTTCGTACCAGCCCGCCTCTACAAAAAAGGCGTGTGATGTGTGGCTGTAGTAATTAAATTTTTGCTCATTACGTAATCTTTCCAAGGGATCGTATGGCGGCGTTGTACGTGAGCCGTGTGAGGGCAAAAGAATCATAGAGCCAAATGTAGGTGGAAGAAGGGGAGGGGCAGACGGAGGGAGAGATGATGGAGAGATTGCTTAAGAAATTACTTTAAGACAAAGAGATTCAATTGAACAACTACTATTACTAATACTACTACCACTTCCACCTCCATAATATTTAACGAGTTCTCGACAGTTTTTCCAAACCACACATAAGAAGAAAGTCATGAACTACAAGGTGAATCAAAAAAGACCCTCGCCTATTTCGGAATGGATGATACAACGACTACCTGGGGACTAGAGGTTCGGCCCTTAGTCATACTGGCAAGCCCTCACAACAGACTCAACCTACTGAAGCCTCGACTTGCTTGTCTGAGAGGCGCCGCTGAAATGGTGATAAGGTTAACTTTTCGTCACAATTTACATGTTTATGTGTAAAATATTCCATAGAGAGAGAGAGAGAGAGAGAGAGAGAGAGAGAGAGAGAGAACTGGGTGGAAGGAAGGAAAAAAAAGGAAAAAGGGATTTCTATACTAAATGATACACTAATAAAACAGCTTGCGTGTGTGTGTGTGTGTGTGTGTGTGTGTGTTGGTGAGTGAGTTAGTGTGAGTGGATGAGTGTGTTCCTATCCCAGCCCTTTGTCAGACCCTATTCCAGAAAACAAGACATGGCCTGCTCACATTCCCCCTCCTCTCTCCCTTCCCCCCGCCTCCCTTGTTGATTCCCAGACGCCCTACACTCCTTATGCTAAACTGTTTATGTGCTTCTAGGAGGGTGTGAGGGAATGTAAGAATTTTACGATCCTCATGTTAAATAGTTCACGTGCTTAGAGGGATGAGTGGGTGAGGAAGGGAGGGAGGGAGGAAATGAAAAGTGAAGAGTGGTAGAATGAGTAAAGAAGTGAAGAGCGAAAGAAGAGTGAGTGAGAACTTAGTGAATAAAGTTAATGAAGAGTGAGTCCGTGCGTGAATGAAGGAATAAACGAAGAATGAGTGAGTGAGTAAGGAGAGAGTGAACAGTGGGTAAGAAGCGAGTCCTGGTCTCATCGTAAATACATAGATAAAAAAAATCACCCAATAGTCATAGAAATTTGGCTGTACAACTCTCTCTCTCTCTCTCTCTCTCTCTCTCTCTCTCTCTCTCTCTCTCTCTCTCTCTCTCTCTCTCCTTGGCTCAGTAATATATCTTCATCTCCCTCCCCCTCACTTACCCTTCTCGTTAAGCGGGCTCTGCTTCATTCCATCCCTCACATTACTTACCTAGCCATGTACCGCGTTCTTACCTCCTCTCCTCCCCGTGCCGTATAGACCACTTTCCAGCTCCCCCTCACACGCCATACTAAACATTTATATAGTACATCTCCTTGGCTTCCCCTTTTCAACCTTAATTAAGGTTTACCATGTGTATGAAAACTTTAATACTCTAAACCCGCCTGCATCACGAGCCCATCCTATCCTCTTCCCTCCTCTACTTCGTTCCCACAGCGAGGCTCAAAGCGCCTGCTCATCTTATTACTTGTCGATCTCGAGCTCCAATGTTTCACAGATCAAGGAAAACGAGAGGGAGGCAGAGAGGGACTTGCGGGAAGATGGCGAGGGAAGAGGGAAGGACTCGGGAAATGGCTGGAAAGTGGCAGGGAGTGATGGAAATGGACAGAAGAAAGGAGTGGGAAAATTAACACAGAGGAGGGAGAGGTGGTGGAAGGAATTGAGTGTGCGTGACTGTGCGTGCTTAAATCTCGTTTCCTCTTCTTTTATTTTCCATCATGTTCACTGAGAAACATAAGTATCAATTTGGTTTGGGCGTTCTTGCTGTTGCGCTATACTATGCCAAACGACAAGCCACTAGGTTTACAATGAGTTTGTCTACCATACGCACGCTGATAAAAGCTTCGGTTGGTTCTAACAAAAGCAACTTATGGAGCGTAGCTTGATAAACATAGCAGCAAGACAGAGACCGTATATAAACATACACGTAAGCATACATGTATACTACTATTGAAAACAGACATAGGGACACATATAGAATCTCTCTCTCTCTCTCTCTCTCTCTCTCTCTCTCTCTCTCTCTCTCTCTCTCTCTACACACACGAGCGGGCCTCCAGTATAGCCGAGGAGAGTACAAGAGAGATTAAATCATACCGACCAAAGCGGTGAGGGTCTTGGAAGGAATGGATACTAGGGGAGAGCCAGGCGCGGGATGATAGACAAGCAGGAGGGCATGAATGCAATGTACGTACGAGACGATGTTTGTGTGCTATAGAGAAATTCTGCTTCCTTAACCGAAATACTGATGCTTGGGGTGGTTTCCAGGAGCAGGAGGAGGAGATAAAAGAAAAGAAGAGGAAAGGAGAAAAATAAGAAGTAGAAGTAGAAGAAGAAGAAGAAGAAGAAGAAGAAGAAGAAGAAGAAGAAGAAGAAGAAGAAGAAGAAAAAGGGGAGAAAAAGAAGAAGAAAAGGAGAAGGTGAAGGAGGATTGGATAAGATAGGTCATGTTAAGTTAGGTAAAGTGAGGTTAGGTTTTGATTACGTTAAGTTAGCTAAGGTTAGATTAAGATTTCGTTAGGTTAGGTTGCGTTCGGTTAGATTAAAAGTTGGGTTAAGTTAAATTCGGTTAGATTAGGTTGGTTACGCAACATAAATACAGAGTTAAGGTGATTAGAAGGCATGAAAGTAAAGCAAGGTTTACTGTAAGAACACACACACACACACACACACACACACACACACACATTAAAAATAGTATCACATGAGAAATAAAAAGGTAGATTAAAGATGTGTATGTAAATAGACAATCAAAAGGCAGAAGGGAGCAAATCGTACCTTGGTCCTTCTCAATGACTTTTAGCATAGACTTGTAGCACTCTGTTTTGCGCTCTCTCCTTTCTGAGTGTTCACGTAGACCCCTTCCGTAGTGCTGCTCTCAGTATTAACAACGGGTGCATTAATTAATGTTATCATAGTATACCTCTACTAAACATTCCCTCAAGTATCCGTTTTCTGTTCAGGGGAGTTGGTTAGGTTGCGGCCTCTGCTTGAATCCATTACTTGAGTTTCTAATGGGTAACTAAACCAACACTGGTGTAATAGTAACGGATGAAATATGATTACTGTTGTGAAAGGAAATGTAAAATCAAATGAAGAAAAAAATTAGAAAAAAGTTCAAAGAAAACATTAGATAATTCACATGTGGTGTGTGTGTGTGTGTGTGTGTGTGTGTGGGTGTGTTTATTTACCTAGTTGTATTGTACAGGGCACGCGCCAAAGCTCATTTTGTCCTGTCTCCATAACCATATTTATCCAGTTTCAGTTTAAAAATAGCATCGTGGCCCGTCCACAAACTTAAATCTACTACTTTCCTTCGTGATTTTCACTTTCCTTCTTCTGTCAATCCTCTTTTTTTTTCTCTCTCTCTCTCTCTCCTCACCTAACTCCTAACACCTATGACCTATATTTATCCAGTTTCAGTGTGTGTGTGTGTGTGTGTGTGTGTGTGTGTGTTTTATTATGGGAGTTTAGTGTTCCCTTTCCTTCTTCCACTTTTCTTCCATCCATACTATAGCTTCTTCCAAATCTCCCTCTTCACTTCCCATCGACATCATCATCATCATCATCATCATCATCGAGAGAGAGAGAGAGAGAGAGAGAGAGAGAGAGAGAGAGAGAGAGAGAGAGAGAGAGAGAGAGAGAGAGAGAGGAAGGGGAAGGGGGAGGGGGAGTGGGGGAGCATGAGAGAATGAGGGATGCTGCAAAAAGCCATCAGGCCTACACGTGGCAGTCTCTGTATGAAGCATAATATGAAGCATAATATGCATAGATGGAAATAGGCAAGTAGATATTATCTACTTGCCTATTTCCATCTATAACCCCACCCATAATTTTGTGTAATTTTCTTTTAAAGCTCCCTAATGACTCAACACTAACAACCTTATCCAGTCATTGAAGGTCATCATTGGTACTTCCATAGTCCCAGTGATAGTTTAGCAAAGGTTTCCCATCGTCAGTGGACATCAGAATAATCATCTTCGTGGGCTTGGAGAGCAGTCCTTACGAGGGCTCAAAGTGTCAAGAACACAGACAACATCAGACAGCCACGTTGCGCCGTCCCGTCCCGCTGCATGTAAAACTCTCCTTTCCTTTCATGTAACTGTCCGCTTTTCAAAATACCGACTTTTTTATCTTTTCACATTCTATCTCCCAGTTTCATTTTTCACTTTTTTTTTTCTTCCTTTTCAGTCTAGCAGTGTGACCGACTTTTTATGGTGCTAGAAATATTACGTCTGATGCAAATTTTCTTTTTTTTCTTTCTTTCCATCTGCTCTTTACAAATTGCCATTCAGGATATCGTTGACCCACCGTGTGGCCTTAACTTAAAAAGAAAATAAAACAAAAACCTGATGCAAGCTGTCAATAACTTTTCAGCGCTAGTAAGATCAGCATTTCCCGAAGCCAGGGCCGCGCTGAAACTGACGCTTGATCACAGAAAGAAACACAAAAAACCAGCACCACTCCTTCATCGCAACGGACACCAGGATTTTTTCTTAATATCTCCTAAATGATAAACGAAACCCTGCAAAGCTCAATACACCGTTAATAAATAATAATAATAATAATAATAATAATAATAATAATAATAATAATAATTTTTGCCTCATCCTCCTCCACTTCTCCTCCTCTTCGTGCTAGCTATTAACTGAACAGCAGAATTTCTCTTTTACCTTTCGATTCAAATCATTATACACCACACTTGATTCATTCAGTGGGAGGGAAAAGCTAGAATGAACATTAAAATCACTATATATTCATTCACAGGGTTAAGGTCACCTAGTCCTCACACCGCCTATCCATCGCTTTACAACAGTGGAAGACTCGATGGTGCAAGTGTCAGAATTAAGAAACGCGGAAAAAAAGAGAGAAAACAAGAGGGTTAAAAATTAGCCATGAGAGAAGAACCGTGGAAGATGAATGGTAAAAAATAGACAGGGTTAAATGAGGAGAGATGAAAATACGAAGAGTGATAGTTGATAACGAAAAAGGAAATGGAGGAATGGAAAGAAAAATGAGAGAGATTAAAGCGAGAAGACAAAAACAAGAATGAGAAGAGTTAAAGGATATGAAGAAAACCAGAAAGAAAAGAGAGAGATGATGTTTCATTTCTTAAACAGATCTTATAGTACTCGTAAAATTACCTCGTCATAAGTATATTGTAGGGTAGAAGCCATAACGAAATTATACCAAAAATGTTATTCGTGATAGATTTGATAAGAGAAGCCGTGAAGAGCCCTACAGGAAGGAGTGTTGCACTGATGCCAGAATTACACGGCGTTGTTTAGCCAATGGGAAACAGAGACCGCATTTTTTAAATATTTCGGCGTCTTACCTCGATTACTTGCAACAGGCTCTAGTGGCAGTTACTCGTATTTGTGTTTAAAGTGTTTTCATAATTCCACTGATCAGGTGATAACGATTTTGCGCCATCAATTAAAAAAATAAAAGCATTAAACTGTTCAATAATATGTGGCCATTGAAAACAGTCTATAAGAGAACAAAACGCTTCAAAATGTAGACAAATAATAGGCAAAATATTATGATTTTTTTTTCTTCATTAATATTTCCTTGGGTGGTGCACTGACAGTAATCCAAAAACAAGACAGGAGGAACACTGGCTGGATGTATCAGTCATTTATGTCATGGCTTCCTCCTTCATCTCTTCTCTGGAATTACGTACAGATTACACTCAATGGTAATACTCAAAAGTTAATTATTCACTTCCGCAAATCTCTCTCTCTCTCTCTCTCTCTCTCTCTCTCTCTCTCTCTCTCTCTCTCTCTGTAGGTAAGAATGAGAATATAGTGTGCGTGTGTGTGTGTGTGTGTGTGTGTGTGTGTGTGTGTTTGGGTGCAGAATATTCCGTAATTAATACATGATTGCTCTGTAATTACGTATGCTACCCCAATTAATTCCACTGACGGCACCACCTCCACTGTCACTAACACCATCACCACCACAGTCCTTATTCCTATACAAATATACTACTACTACTACTATTACTACTAATAATAATACTAGTAGTAGTAGTAGTAGTAGTAGTAGTAGTAGCAGTAGTGCTGGTGCTGCTACTGCTAATATTCCTGCAATTACTACAACTTTTACTACTTCTTTATTACTTTATTACTAGTAACAGTAATAGTAGTAGTTGTAATTGTTGGTGCTGTTGTTGTTGCTGTAACAGTAGCAGCTTCAACAGCAGCAATATCAGCAGCAGCAGCAGGAGAAGCAGTAGTAATAGTAGTAGTAGTAGTAATAGTATATTAGTATAGGAACAAGGACTGTGGTGGTGATTTGTGGTGGTGTTTGTGACGTAATTACAGAACAATCATTTATTAATTACGGGACATATTCTGCGCTCACACACACACACACACACACACACACAAAGCTATATTCTCTGAGAGAGAGAGAGAGAGAGAGACTGCGGAAGTGAAAGTATTATTCTCCATGGACTATAACAGTACGCAATTCCAGCTACACTACACACTGATTCCAAGCAAACAACGTTCCGATTGTCACTGAAGGATTTTGTCTTTGTAACAGGCTGATGGTATTAACAATGATGATGATGATAATAGTGATAATGATACATATTCGAACCCAGTGTTGCCAGCCGTTCCCCTCGCTATACACACACTTCAAAACACTACCTGATCCCTCTCCTACGTACATCAAGTTCACGGACGCATATTTCCACCATAACACTTTTGATCCCTTCGTCATCCATCCTTTCTGCCTTGTGAAGCGATTATCTGGTCTTATAAAATTACTCACTGCAAGGTAATGAGCTTCCCTTTCCTCCCGATTACTCTCCCTTCCCCTGTGTTCGCCAGACTTTCCCTAATCCCTCTTCAACAATTGCAATGACGAGCCAAAAGGGTAGATGTTTGACACTGTTGGAGATGGGATATTTTACAAACGTTTGTCAGATATAGAATTTATAGTGGTGGTGATGGTGGTACCGATAATAAGCTGTGGTGGTAGTGGTGGTGATGGTAGTGGTTAGGTGAAGCATGATGGCAGACTTGGCGGTAGTTGGCAAGAATTTTAATGCACTTGATTTCGATATATTCTGGTAATCTTAAGAAGGAACTTTTTTCCCCTTACAGAACAAAAAAAAAAAAACGCCTAGACACTGATAATAATGTTTTCTGTCTTCTTTTATTCCATCTTCTTGATGTGCAGATGCATCCTATATAACCAATCCAATTCACCAATTCAACACCCATTGTGGCCGAAACATTCACGTTTAAAGGCGACCTATTATTTCCAAAGCCAAACTGATATGTATTCTCCACAGAGAAATTTTTTTTTTTTTTTTTATGTAGGAAGGACACTGGCCAAGGGCAACAAAAATCTAATAAAAAAAATGCCCACTGAAATGCCAGTCCCATAAAAGGGTCAAAGCAGTGGTAAAGAATTGATGAATAAGTGTCTTGAAACCTCCCTCTTGAAGGAATTCAAGTCATAGGAAGGTGGAAATACAGAAGCAGGCAGGGAGTTCCAGAGTTTACCACAGAAAGGGATGAATGACTGAGAATACTGGTTAACTCTTACGTTAGAGAGGTGGACAGAATAGGGATGAGAGAAAGAAGAAAGTCTTGTGCAGCGAGGCCGCGCAAGGATGGGAGGCATGCAGTTAGCAAGATCAGAAGAGCAGTTAGCATGAAAATAGACTCTATCAAAAGCTTTTGATATGTCCAAGGCAACAGCAAAAGTTTCACCAAAATCTCTAAAAGAGGATGACCAAGACTCAGTAAGGAAAGCCAGAAGATCACCAGTAGAGCGGCTTTGACGGAACCCATACTGGCGATCAGATAGAAGGTTGTGAAGTGATAGATATTTAAGAATCTTCCTGTTGAGGATAGATTCAAAAACTTTAGATAGGCAGGAAATTAAAGCAATAGGACGGTAGTTTAAGGGATTAGAACGGTCACCCTTTTTAGGAACAGGTTGAATGTAGGCAAACTTCCAGCAAGAAGGAAAGGTAGATGTTGACAGACAGAGCCGAAAGAGTTTGACTAGGCAAGGTGCAAGCACGGAGGCACAGTTTCGGAGAACAATAGGAGAGACCCCATCAGGTCCATAAGCCTTCCGAGGGTTTAGGCCAGCGAGGGCATGGAAAACATCATTGCGAAGAATTTTAATACGTGGCATGAAGTAGTCAGAGGGTGGAGAAGAGGGAGGAACAAGCCCAGAATCGTCCAAGGTAGGGTTTTTAGCAAAGGTTTGAGCGAAGAGTTCAGCTTTAGAAATAGATGTGATAGCAGTGGTGCCATCTGGTTGAAATAGAGGAGGGAAAGAAGAAGAAGCAAAGTTATTGGAGATATTTTTGGCTAGATGCCAGAAATCACGAGGGGAGTTAGATCTTGAAAGGTTTTGACATTTTCTGTTAATGAAGGAGTTTTTGGCTAGTTGGAGAACAAACTTGGCATGGTTCCGGGCAGAAATATAAAGTGCATGAGATTCTGGTGATGGAAGGCTTAAGTACCTTTTATGGGCCACCTTTCTATCATGTATAGCACGAGAACAAGCTGTGTTAAACCAAGGTTTAGAAGGTTTAGGACGAGAAAAAGAGTGAGGAATGTACGCCTCCATGCCAGACACTATCACCTCTGTTATGCGCTCAGCACACAAAGACGGGTCTCTGACACGGAAACAGAGGTCATTCCAAGGAAAATCAGCAAAATACCTCCTCAGGTCCCCCCAACTAGTAGAGGCAAAACGTCAAAGGCACCTTCGCTTAGGGGGATCCAGAGGAGGGATTGGAGCGATAGGACAAGATAAAGATATGAGATTGTGATCGTTTCGGCAGGTGTCTACTGCCTCCTCCTCCTCCTATAATCCCACGTAAACATAATTATTACAAAGTCACGTAACACCAGTACACTGGCAAGACCTAATGATGATTCAATGCTTGCTAATTAAAGTATTCAAGTAACAAATATCATTAAGAAGCTATTGCTTATACAGCCATTGTCTTTCTCTGTATCCCTGCAATGCATCATGCCACCTACCTCATGCGGAGAAACAGAGGCAAAGAAGAAAATGGTAAAAAGTACCGTTGCCGAGTTCACAACCACTCACTGCACAATTAACCGAGTCTTTGGAGGGACAAGCAGTGGTTACCCGCTACCCTCTCCCTTCCCTCCCTTCCCTCCCATCCCCTAAGTTTTGTGGCGCACGCGCTGCTCCCTAAAATTCCACTTACTTTTTTTTATCCATTTTTTCTCCTTCTCTCTTTTACACTCGTTACAGTGTACAACAATTCATAACACTAAATGCACAGTACAAAATTCTTAGAAGAAGAAAAATGCATTAGAGTAAATTTTCCATTTGCAATCAGCGTGGTGTTTAACGGCGGCTGTAAAACTAAAGGAATACCTCAGAATTGAGTGTGATTAAGGAAAGATGTCATCGTCTCTTAGCTGTCACATTACAGTGTTGCTAAATTATGTCTATTGTCCGAGATAACATGACAAATGTTATTTGAGTAAACTTATGTGATTATGAAGATAATATAAATTCACAAATTAAAATAAATAAATACAGCCATTTGTAGGTTGTAATTGTACAATTATATAATCCTTTTTTTTTTGTTAGTGTCATGTATCTACCATAATCTAGGCTTGTACCATAACATTTTATCAGATTTAATGAAGGAAAACCCTTATCGCTTCAAACAGGATCCGCAGGCACGACTGGTTGATAAAGCCACAGTTGTGTTCTTTCCTGGAGTTAATAGTCAGCTCATGACGAGCTCGAAAGTTCAGCAAACGTAATTAACCACCCAGGTAATACATCTCATCCTATCCTTCCAATATTGTTATTGCTTATCTCATGCGTGATTCATTTTCAGAGTAATGGCAAAGTTTGAAGTGCGGTGATTTGTACTGTGAACCCTTGAGCCATGGTGTCTGTATAAAAATGGTTCACTACGGTACGTATTTGAGAAGTTAGAATAGTCGCATTTTACGATTCTATCGTGAACAACAGTAAAAGTACACACAGTAGGCATTCTTCATAAGCCTACCTTTATAAGGATTCGAGTCGATACTCTTGTTGATTCACTTCCATCGGACTCCACCGCCTGGCATGTTAAAGGTCAAAAGGACGAACGATTGGGACTCGCCCAAAACTAATTAATAATTTTCAGATTTATAGTACTATTCGCATTTGGCAAATTTCAGTTTTGGTTATGGTTTGGCAAAAAATAATTAAATTACCAAAAGGACTACTATACCTACTAAATTTATCCATGTGGTTGCAAAATAATACAAAACATAATACAAAAATATTTTAATCAACAAGAAACAAAATAAAAAACAATAAAATCTAAAAGTAGTCCTAATATAACTGATATAATATATAAACGCTTGTAACCCAAAGGGTACAAACTAAGAGTAACTACAAAGAATACACACACAACACACAAAAAAAAGTAGTAGCAAGATTACAAACGAAATGGAATAAACAAAATTTAATATGGTATACATGCCATACTTATTATAGTTTTTTTTTTAGTTTTACTGCAACAATAAATTATTAAATTAAATTCTTTTCAAAATAATGCCACATCTTACCTGTAGGAACTGTTACCTTTACAGAATTAAACTGATAAACAATTGTTGGTAATATAAGTTAATTGTTTGCCCTAATGGAAGCTGCAGGTTACACACGTGAACCTATAGTACATACTTGAATCTTCTTCAAGAAAGTTACTATATAAAACTTGACTCAGATTCCTACTGTCTGCCATTCACATACACTTAAGTACATACTTACTCCTATTCTCATTCACTCTCCACTTCCTCTTTTCCCACATCCTTCCAAACTTATCAACAAGTTACTCCAAAATATCCTTTTAGAAAGCAGCAGCAACAGTGGTGATGGTGGTGGTGATGTTTGTAGTAGTAGTGGCAGTAGCAGTAGTACTGTAGTAGTAGTAGTAGTAGTAGTAGTAGTAGTAGTAGTAGTAGTAGTAGTAGTAGTAGTAGTAGTAGTAGTAGTAGTAGTAGTAGTAGTAGTAGTAGGAAGAAACACTAATATATAGATATTAGGTTATTATTATTGATATTATATTGATTATTATTGATATTATATTGATAATATAGATATCAGGTTGACATCCTCTTGAAAAGAGGTAGCCAAGGTAATACTACAACTGAAATTAACACATAGGAAATGTTTTCTATCTGCTTATATTGCCAAGCACTTATTTACATACTTATTTACTATTCTATTCATCTGTTCATTCTTAATCCACTCATTCATTCATACTTTAAATTATGGTTATAATCTTTCTTACTTAATGCACCAAAAACATTTTCATTCTTCTATAGATTATGTAAGCAGTGGATTGTTGCCCACTACAAGATTACAGCACTAACACACCTTTCTATACTGGCCAAGAACATAATGGAATTTACATTTAGAATACCTGAGATATGAAAAGGAATTTTATATGAAAACTGAAACTTCAGTGAGTAGGTACAGCTTACAGGATTCAGAGATTGACAACTGGCATCAAGATGCTTCAATGTAGGTGCCCATTCCTTATTCCCAAAATCTGACCTATTATTACTTATTCATCTAACTACCATCCTCTGCCCTTTCTTCATTCTCTGTTAGTCTGCATACATGAAAATTTTTTTTTTTCCCTAATCAAACAATCATAATCTATTTTCACTGATACAAACCAAAACATTTCCAGATGAGTGGTGTGAAAATGATACACATACATGCTGGTCCTATGTCTTATACCTTCCAACGTGGATCCTCATTAGGCTTCACTACAGAGCCTGTAAGCCTTGCTTCTTCAGCAGCAAATGCTAACAGATGTGTTTGTAAGGACACTTTTGGGCCTGCAATGAAAAAAATAATTAGAAATTAAACTTGAATGCCACTACTTGTTGGATATTAAAGAATTTCAGTTTCACATTTTAACCAAGAATCACTGAGTATAGTATTTCTTACTGTAAGTGGCCAATATACAGTAGTACCATGTGCACACTACAATGCTAGGAACAGATCCCTTCTCTTTTCTTATAAAATAACACTGCAGCTGACCTTGAAGTGATAATACTAAAATTGTACATATAAGTCAATAGTCATTATTACCCACTTCAACACATGTCCTACCCTCTTTAGGCATTTCAATGAAACACAAAGGAAATTATCTGAAGATGGGATAACGTGACTGTCAGAGGTATTCACCAAGGATCAAACCTCAGGAAACAGGAGTCCAACACTTAACCAATCAGGCCAAAGCATGAATGGATTTCAGTCAGCCTTGACTGTCAGGTCAATACACATCTTCAACTTTCCACTTAGTGACTTTATGGTGTTTCAATTTCTCCTTATGAACGAACAGCAGACTAGACTCCATTTTGTATCAGGCCCAAACAAGCTCCTTCAAAAGGAATGTGGGGGCAATCCCCACTCACCGACATAGAGACATATATATTACATGAGTACCATTACACTATATATATTGCTTAATGGAAGTCTTTACTGAAATACTGAGAAAATGAACTAAAAACCCATGGAAGGTATTTGACAGAGATCAAACTTCTGGCAGGACACTCCCATAAATATGAGTCTGACACCTTCCCGATCATACTTGGATGACCACCAAAGCCTGAGTGAATTCTGACTGCCCTTGAATGTCATGTCACTAAACACATGCTCTACTATTTGCATGAAAACTTTTCACTTCCTTAAACAACCACCTAGCATACAATATAGAAGAGAAAATACAAAAGATGGAAAATACATTGACATAAAAGACAACAACCCTCACTTCTGGATAAGACCAGCCATCATCAGTCTTTAACACAACTTCTTATCCCATCCATGCAAAAAGTTTAAAATTAACAGTTCAAGGACACATCCTAGTCTTATTCCTAAATTAATAAATAGTTGAGTACAGCATTCTCAGTCTTAAGCAGACTTCATTTAGTTACAAAATATAAAGAGAGGAGATTCATTACAACTGAAATGAGAATGTTATTTTACACCACATTTTTTTTCATATTGTATATAAGAATGCCATTTTTGCATACAGAATGGGATGTAAAAGCAAACACATTCTCTCCAGTATGGAAAGAGCTGGTGGAAAATGGGAATAATAAATACCTGTGACAATACAATGACTGTCATCATGGGCAACAGCTTCAACAAATGCCTTCATCATGAAAAAGTCTGCTCCACCATGACCCCAGCCAGTTGCTTCTTCATTCTATGGAAGAAAAACCAATTCCATGAATGTTGTATTATGTATCAATTTCCTAAAAAAGCAAACAATGTTTGTGTGTGTGTGTGTGTGTGTGTTTACACAGCTGTATTTTACAGGGCTGCAGATAAACTCATCAAGGCCCATCTCCATATCAGTTTTTATCCAAGTGTTCTGATGAATGACTCTACAAAGTAACTAAATACAGCAAGAGATTTTACAACACAGTTAGTCTGAAAATTAATATGAAGAAAAACAAAAGTGATGTTCAATTATGAAATGATGAAATGCCCATGGAGATGCATTTCATTTAAAGTCTATATTATAAAAAGAGAGTTTTTGGTAAATAAAGCAGTGCCATGAACAGTAATCTTCTACTACTACAAAAGATCAGAATTTTTTATTACGAAAGCCTTGGAACAAAAACTTCAGAGCATCTGAAGGAAAATGAAGATAATACTTGGGATAACATGGAGACTCATAAAGATAACATTATGGATTAGTGATCAGAAGAAAATAAAAAGGCATTCTAACTACAATTTAAAAGAAAAATTAACATAGGCAAGACATATAATAATGTGTCAAGACACATAATAGATCAACAAATAAAATACAGGAAGATTCCAATGATTTTTTTGACCCATGTCAAAAAAAGTTTTCAAGCAAAAACATATGATACTAATGCAACAAATTTATATATATTACAGAACACTCTTTATAAAGCCACCTGAAAGAAAACAGCAAACCAAGAAAATGATTTCATATTAATCAAACACATAACATGTGCATGACACACACCAATGTGTAGTTAATGCATCAGAGAAGATAACTCACTCACCACTCTTGTGTCTCTTAACCATTTCTACCTTCTTTGTGAATGCTATTGGTACTCTAGCTCACTTAGCCTTACTGCTAGGACTCACACCAGAACTCACTGGCCACTTGTGAGGCAACGTTAGCACTTGAGAGGCAAAATAAGGTAAATCTATACACCACATGGTCAGTCACACACACACTCAACACCACACCAAAGACAGTGAATGAAAGAACACGCCAGCAGTAACACTGTAACACATCTAAGCACTGATCAGTCACATAAAGCACTGTACGCTGTACTTGTACTGTATTGTAAATATGCTTGCAAGCAAAATGATGATAGAGTACAAGTATAATAATGAGCAGTAAGACAGTAAGAGTGGGAGTCTGAAAGACACCAAGTTCAGTTTAAAAGAGGACTGGCTTGGGGAATGAATGGTAGGTAGAAGACAAGGAAGGGGTGTGCAGTTGTCTTCCAGCACTCACAAACTCATCTCTGCACTCCTTAATCATCATACATCACCATACAACCTAGATGTGTTAGCTAGAGGGTGCAGGAAGGCACACATTTTAAACTTTGTAATTTTACTCACCTCAGACTAAAGCTTATATCATCAAACTTTTGCACTCATATAAAGAAAACAGTCACTAATTTACACATTTTGGATCATTGATTTCTTGTATAAAGGGACCTCCCTGTGATGGAATGGCAATCTATAGATGGCAGAGGAAGGCAGGATTTACAAAGAACTGAGGTGGCCTGGAATAGACACATAGGTGACAGAGACTGAATGAAGATTGGGAGAGCCATTTTGACCTGCACTGGATTCAGAGGCTGAAAATGAAGATGATAATGATGTTGATGATGATGATGATGATTATGATGATGATGATGATGATGATGATGGTGATGATGATGATGATAGCTGTCTGACTGACTGACCTCTTCACAATGATGGACTTTCAAGGTCTTGGTTGCAAAGTCAAAATGTGTAACTTTAAGGCCTTTTGATTCATCCCAGACCAGCTGACCCATTGTACCATAAACCTCAGTCTTCCTTTGGCAGATGTGTTCACTGAAAGCCACCATGGTGAGAGATGCTGTGGCTCCATCTACGAATTCAAAGTTTACCACCTGTAAAGTCAATACATTTAATCATATCTCTGAACACCATAAAGTCTAGTGTTTACCTATAAAGTGTCCCCAAATTGAAAACTCAAGAAATGTTGCACCATATTGCCACTATTTCTTAAAGCTAAGGACAACACTTGGAAAATAACAGTATTAAGTTCCTAACCAAATCATGTACTACAGTAATTAACTTGACTTTCTGTACTATATGGTTTAATTTTCTTCTTGTCAGTAACATCACAAAGGACCAGGGGGAGTATGTTAATATGCTCATTATTTTAAAAATCAATAACCAAAACTGAAAGGACAGGGAGTTACTATATTTCTAAAATAAAACTAGCAGTTCTGTAGTATCAAGGAGTAAATGGCTGAATGGACTGCAGGTTACTTGCTTCTGACACACTGCAAAATAGTAACTTCCATTGATATTACTTTCTACACAGTGGTCCAAAAAATTCAACTTGAAATTATCTCTTTCTTATGAGACACACATACCAGTATACAACCAAGCTATACTATTTTACGAAAAGTGCTTAATTTGTTCATCAGTTTGCTTATCTACTCTTTCCACAGCTGAAAGAAAGAATTTGGAATATGGAGACTAAATCAAGTAATTCAGTGTGGAAGGTTTGAGAGCCTATACCAAAACTAATAAATTTTCAAGAATTCAGAATCTACAAAAAATTATCAGAAACAAACTCTTGGAGGGCAGTCTAGCTTGGTTCACATTGCTAGTGCCAAGATTCTAAGGCCTAACTCATGCCTCTCACTCATTCACTCAGTTGAATATCAGCTGGCTAAAAGGAATACACAGCACAGACCTCACACTCTCTTGAATGTGGTGGTTTTATCATCACCACACTCACAATAATCACCATCACATAATACCACCACAACCATCATTACCATTATTATTACCCCAGCCTCTACTATCACTACTATGATATCTGGCACCACCACCACCATCATTAATATTACTACTATTACTACTAGTACTACTACTACTACTACAACCACTTCTACTAGTACTACTACTACTACTACTACTACTACTATTATGTACTACTATTACAACAATTACTACTATTATGTACTACTATTACAACAATTACTGTTGCTGCTGTTGCTAACATCACCACCACCACATTTTATGCAGCATTGCTATATACAGATGCCTAGTAATTATATACATGAAAATGCATAAAACACTGCTGAAATCAACACTATATAGGAAGTATATGATGAATACTATTGTCTAAACATTGCCACTGCCCTTTAAAGTGAGATTTTACCATGCCTATGATAAAATGAATAAAATTAAAGGTTTTGGGTACTAAAAACAGAAAGCAAGCAGTGTTCTTCCTTCCAGCCAGACTGCTAGACTCTTCCTTTACTAAAGAAATTCTAGCATTGTCTGAATCCTAACTGGAGCTCAATTCCTGAAGAAGGTAGCAACTGAGATTTAGACAGAAACAAAAATTCTTCATTTATTACCTGATTGTCACAGACATCATTATCAGTTTCATACACACACTTTCCATATGGGCCTGAAAGGAACAGATATTTATATTATTATAGATTATAAAACCATATCTTGTGCTAGAGAATGTTATATTTTCATATTCAACACAAAATACTAGTCAAGCTTCACTGATGCTTACCATACTTCTCTTAAAGAAATCCTGTCATAAATGTACTCAGGTTGCAAGTAACCACTAAACTGAGACTAACAAAGAGAGAAAGCAACAAGTCTCCTAATCTAAGTCAACATAAACACTATATGAGGTGCCTAGAATCACAACAGCATAAGCACCACCACAGGGCAAATGGAGTTAATGGTGCCCAGCTCCTCACCAAACCTTGCTTTGTCTTGTCATGATGAATTTACATTTTTATGATCCAGCAGTATGGTTATTTTTCTTATTATAAGAGTATATCTCCTTAACATCAGCAGGTGAGGAGCCAGGCACCATTAACTCCATTTCCCCCACGGTGGTGCTTATGCTGTTGTGATTCTAGATGCCTCATATGAAAAGCAAAGAAAAAAATGGCTATGGCAAAAAAAATAATAAAATCAATTAATTAAAAAAATTACAATCAAGCTACCTGTGAGAAATATTACTTAAAGAGCTTAAAGTATTAACTGAAACTGGTCCACTTTCACATGAATGATTAGAAGTGCCATTCATATATATATATATATATATATATATATATATATATATATATATATATATATATATATATATATATATATATATATATATATATATATATATATATATATATTCTACATAACTGTCATTTTTTCCCACAATCTATAGTGACACATGACTTGAATTCAAGGTTATACAATAATTAAGTGAAGAGATATTCTTAAAATTACACAGCGATATATCTTTTCAGTTTAAATAAATAAATGAGTTATAATCTTTTATTACTGCTATTTGCCACAGAACTGTTCAGTTAATTATTCACTGGATGTTTAAAGAAACATTCACTGCTATTCATAACCTAACCTGATCAAGAACAGCATTTAGTTTCTTTCCATGAACCATCAGAAACACATAGTAAATATTAAAAGTCTGCTAACATGCTGCAATCTTTTTTGAATACATGTAGCCTTGGTTTTTTTTTTTTTTTTTTTTTAAGATCATGTGATCTGTTGACAGTCTGCTTATAAAACCTAACAGCTTACAGGTTCTAAGATCAAGGAATCTGTGACTGAGGGAAAATGCAAAACTTGAGAAAAGTGATTATGGAAGGTTACTTGACTTATATCCAAGAGCTATTATGCTAAACTCTGTTCCCTACCCAAGAATGGCAGGGATATTACTCATAACAGTCCCTGTTAAACAAACAAACACAAGATAGTGAGGCTTCAAACATGATGATAATGCTTATCCTACTACAACTAACTTTCTCAAAACCTCTCTCAAAATCTCAAAACATTCAGTTTAATGAATACAGAAAAGAGAATTGTGTTGGTTGTGTGTTGGATGGCTGAACTGCCCAAGGTGAATACACACATAACAGCCAATAATGTTTACCAATACAAGTTCTAAAAATGAAGGCTTCATAATAACATCATTTTTTTAACTGCCACTTACCATTTTCAACAGCTTCTTTCAATTTGTGCAGGTATCCCTCAGGAGCATCTTCAATGTCACAAACAACACTCATGGGCCAGCGAGGTCTATCAGGAGCCGGGTCTAGGTAGATTTTCTTGGCTGAATATGGACATCCAGCCTCCACTTGACACTGAAGACAACGGGTTCCAGCACCTACAGGTTTCTTTTCCTTTCTGGAGTAGATATATGTTGCAAATTTCTATAGTATATTTTGCTTTGGTGAGGAACTGATTAACAAAAATAAAATCTGTCTTGGGCAAATATCTTTGTATTACTCACCTGAAATGATGCAATGATCCAAATGATGAGATCTTGACACACTCTTTATTGCCCATCCAGTAAGCAATGAGATCAACATCATGACAACATTTTGCCATCAATGAAAAAGTGCTCTTCTTTGTATTTCTCCAATTACCTGAGAAAAAAAAAAAGGGGCATTAGATTCTCTAACAGTAGAACTGTTTAAGGTTGTGGCAGTATTCATTCTTAAATACTTAGTTATTCCTTTAATCTTTGCATAAGTCATGTGGTGCACGAGATAACTTGACACAAAGCAATAACATGCACTGGTCTAACTAAAACCCTCCCTCACTCCCTTGCCAGCACATATTCTGATTGAGCATTGCCCCTGGCCTCTTCCTCCCAAAGGGTCATCTTCACCTATAACCTCTGAACACAACTAGTCAGGTTAAGCAGACAGATAGTAAGATAAGGAAGGTGATAAAAGTATAGGTGATTTCCCTTCCTCAATCACCTTAGTCTGACAGCATCATATTCTTCACCACAATAAATGTTATATCTTCCTATAATAAAAAAAATGTTACTCACATTGTTTCCAGACTCTGTGAGTGTTCTTTCTAATGTATGTATTTACAATTTTACCATAGGCCTTGGATGTGGCCATTTTGATTATAATGGTGAATAGAGAGTTGGCATTGCATGAATGGAAATCCATCCATCTTGATGATAGTACGTAAGTAAAGACAGAAGTAGAAGTGGCTGGGCATTCAGACCACATCATAGCACATATATATGACTGATGACTGTGTTTACCTTGAATTACATCTGGTAACAATTCTCAGCAACATGAACAGCAGCTACAACATGAAAGGAAACAAGCTTAAATGAACTCTTCCAGAGCAAGGATTTGAACCCAACCTCTCAGTTGTGAGCCAAGCCAGGCCATTAGTTTAACTCATCTCAAACTAAAAAAATAAATAAAAACGGAAAAATCAAGCTGGTTATCCATCCAACTTACCTCGAACAAAAGAATGAGCGAAGTGCCAAAATCCAACTGGTTCTGTGTGGTTTATGTTAACAACTTCACCAATAATGCCTGAGTTAATCAAATCTTTCAGTTTCTTTGCAGGTGGATGATATCTGTGAACAACAAATACTAAGTCACCATAAAATGACTATTCTACAAATAAGATTAATCATAATTTTATGCTTCTTAGTACAAATCCCCTCTTCTTCAATGACACTCAACTGTCACCCTCTTCTATACTGAACATTCTCAGTCTGTCCTTTTACTTATACTCTAAACTGGAAACTTCACATCTCATCTCTAGCTAAAACACCTTCTATGAAGTTAAGCGTTCTGAGACGTCTCCATCAGCTTTTCTCACCCTTTCAACTGCTAACTCTGTATAGGGGCCTTATCCATCCATGTATGGAGTATGCTTCAACTGTATGGGGGGTTCCACTCATACTGCTCTTCTTGGCAGGGTGGAGTCAAAAGCTTTTCATCTCATCAACTCCTCTCTTGTCTTCAGCCTCTTTCTCATCATTGCAGTTTTGCACCTCTTACTATCTTTTACCACTATTTTCATGCTAACTACTCTTCTGATCTTGCTGACTGCATGCCTAGCCTCCTCCCACAGCCTCGCTGCACAAGACTTTCTTCTTTCCCTCACCCCTACTCTGTCCACCTCTCTAATACAAGTTAACCAGTATTCTCAATCATTCATCCATTTCTTTAGTAAACTCTGGAACTCCCTGCCTGCTTCTGTATTTCCACCTTCCTATGACTTGAATTCCTTCAAGAGGGAAGTTTCAAGACACTTTTCTTTCAATTTTTTACTACCCTTTTTTTTGGACACTATTCAGGGACTGACATCTCAGTGGGTCTTTTTTTTTTAATTGGATTTTTGTTGCCCTTGGCCAGTGCCCCTCATACATAATAGAAAATAAATAAATACTCATGAGATACTAGTTGATAAAGGATAAATAGAAAAATTATGGACCTTTCATCACTCATGAAAATTCAATAAGGCAAAGAACACACTTTAGATGGAACATTACTGCCATCTACAGCCTATTTCCTCTTGTACTTCAAATTAAAGTACATGTATCACAAAACAGCAGTTTTTAAATCCAATATAAATTAGATATCAACAGGAATTAATATAAGTGCAGTCAACTAATATGTTGGTAAAAAAAATTATTCTCAGATAGTATAGCTGCAAGCAAAATAACATGACAACTGTCCAATATTATATGAGGCACATAAAGCCAGAGTGACATAAGCACCATAAAGAAAAAAAAGTTTTGCAATATATTCAGAATGTAATATCTCTTCATTGAATTGAGATACAAAGCTGTGTTTGGTGTCAAAATATTTGTTGATGTGTGTGTGTTCTATGTCCATCATAATGAAATTAAAGCATTCCATAATACAAATGGATGAAGGTGTTTTCTCCAAATTAATTTTGATAAATATATCACAAAATTGCATTAAATTGTATCTAGAACCCACCCGTTCTTTATTTCCATTATTCTATCATGTTTCATTCTCCTTTATTGTAATGGAATTCAAAACCATTAATATGGATATTGTTTAATGATTCTATTTATCTTATTGAACAAGATGTAAGCAATGTATATACACTCCTTAACCTGACCTGAAATGGTTTACAAGACAGGTCATCACTGGCTGGCTTTCCTACACTGTTGTGGGGGAGTTACTTCACTCTGGCACTAGCTTCTGATGGATGTGCCTCAAATATGTCATGAAGGTTCCAATGATAATTTCACTTGGATGGATCTCCAATCCTATTGTGAGGTTCATACTGACATTCTTCCCCATCATAGTAGGATGGTGAGGAAAGACAATGGAATAAAAATATTTATATTAGCTGGAATGTCACTTATGTTATTCTGGATCTGGGTGCCTCATATACGTGTGCATAATAATTTATTTCTTATATACTTTATATATTACCTCAGAACATGACAAACAGCCAGAATAACACCTGCATCTCTGCAAGCTTTATATATGGAGCGGCAATCTTCTTCTGTCACTGCCATTGGTTTTTCCAGCAAAATATGGTACCTGTAAATATGGAAGAGTGTAGTACATTCATATGATGATTGAATATTACCAACTTTATGCATTAAAGTTGAAGAACTAATCTGAGAGAGAGAGAGAGAGAGAGAGAGAGAGAGAGAGAGAGAGAGAGAGAGAGAGAGAGAGAGAGAGAGAGAGAGAGAGAGAGAGAGAGAGAGAGAGAGAGAGAGAGAGAGAGAGAGAGAGAGAGAGAGAGAGAGAGAGAGAGAGAGAGAGAGAGAGAGAGAGAGTTCATGGGGAAAATCAACACAAGTAATAGTAGTCATCACTCATACTCGATGAAGTTTGGTGTTTGCAAAATCACATTTAGCAATAAGATGGGAGTGTGACTAAAACTTGATCCTCATAAAATAATCATGACATTTGGCAGGTGCTAAAGCACATAACACATCATGTTCAGCTGATGTTCACAATGTTTGTGTAGTATAAAGCTTGAACTGCCACTCCTCTTCATCCATATAAATATTAAACAGTTAAGAGGACTTCATACAACCCTAACACAGTCCTCCTAAAAAATAAAACCACTAATTCATATTACTTCTAACATTCACAATTTTCACATAAGAAGAGAAGTTCTTTTTAACAGAATCCTGCCTAGTCCATTTAGTCTCACAATAGTTATCATGGAAGCTGATAAATCAAGGTTGTATACTATTATCTTGATTACACCTGCTGGCTAACATAGCACACAACACATCTGCTCTTCTGCATGTTGT
>NC_087164.1:23197422-23219922 GCF_035594125.1 Scylla paramamosain
GTTTATGCTCTAACATAACTTCTGAACTACAGCAGCAACATTTTAAATACATAAACAAATGAATGAATGAATGAATGAATGAATGAATGAATGAAATGAAATGAAATGAAATGAAATTAAATTAAATAAAATAAAATTAAATAAATAAATAAAACATTATCCACACTCGCACATAAACTCTAACGAGTGGCACTCGACTCTCCCGAATGGTACTTACTATAATCCCTCATCGCTAAACAACAATGAAGAGCTGCGGGCATTTCATAACTAATTATGACTTCTTGCCCTAAGGCACTTGTTATTTATATCTTCCTTGGCCCCTGGCATCCCCAATGGGCGCTGAGGGGAATGAGAGCCTACGGCAGGATCGGCGCAGTCCCACGGCTAGCAGCAAACAACTTTGAAATATACAGGTGGGACAGATACTACCAGCACTTCCATCCTGCTTTAGTACCTCATGAATAAAACAGCTGCAGAACGACATCAGTTTAAAAGTTGTACCCCACATCCTAAATGGTCTACGTACACCCTTACAGAACGTAAAACTTGCCGGGTTGGGGTTAAATTCGGCACTATGGGAAAGGATAATCGGACCGAACAACGGCAAGGACAAAATAAACGTCAAATACTGCAGGCTACCGCAAGGCAGGTCTTAAATCTAATTATTTATAATCCACACATCAACCCTTTTTTTCTTTATGATTTCTGTTGTTTTCTACTTTAATACTATGAACACCTATCCCCAATCCTTTATTTTTTTACAGATTTAGCCACACTATTTGTAACAGTAGTAAAACAATAAAATAAAACAATATATATCTGAATTAAGTGGCCAGAAATCAGATAATTATCGAAGAAAAATCCGTTCGACAGTACAGCAAATAACTTACCTTCCCTTCTGACTTCTCTCGCACGGAACAGTATGATAACTGAGTCTCTTCCCGACGTCCTAGATTTGGTTCTACATGACGCCGCATTCCAAGAAAGGCAGGGACAGACGAGGAGGGTTGGGTAATCAGGACACGAGAGGGACAGAGGAAGCAGTGTTGTAACTTATTAGAGAGAGAGAGAGAGAGAGCTATGCATAGTTGATAGACTGATAAATAAAGAAAAAGTAAATAAGAGAAATTTGCCAGACATCAAACTCAACAGGAATCAAACATAAGAATGGGCCGTGGAAAAGGTTGTGTTCAATGCATGGGGGCATAATGAGTATATTAAGCTCCTTGGTTCAATGCAACAAAAGCGCAATTCCATCGTGTATCCACTTGACACAACCTTCATCAATGACATTCAACGATCTCCCTCCTCTACACTAAAAATAGTTGAAATGTCCTTCACTAAAAATCTCAACTGAAAGTTAGTCATCTCTCCTGCTTATACAGCTTCCATTAAGTTAAATGTCCATATTTCATAAAAATAAATAAATAAATAAATAAATAAATAAGGGAAGATGGAAGAAGCTACTAGACTATACGTGGCAGCCCCTGCCATAAGTTTTCATGATGTTTCTTACTTTCTATGGAGTTCTCCACGTGGCCTCATATACAAATACTGTTATATACCTCATATACTGTTGGGGTGTGAAAGGTAGCAGGGACACCAGAATCTTGGTTGCGTTTATTTGTTGAGCGAGGGAGTACAAGGCACGCCGTGACAGAGAGCGAGGTCCACACCTACTCCTGTTTTTTTTTTTTTTTTTTTTTTTTTTGACTCCTGGTTCCCATGGCACCTGCATGTATATAGACCAACATATCGTACCGCGCTTGGGTAAATACAAACTCCTACACTCTCCCCCCAATTACACAGGATGGTGTAATGATATAACTTAAAATATAATATGCAATGTGGGGAGCAAAGGAAAAGTAACGTAAATAATACTGATTCGCCACATCACTCACGGACGTCAGGCGAGGGAAGCACCGTAACACCTCAGCTTTCATGTTGCGATCACTGAGCCCCATGACCACTTTTCTGCTCATGATGTACTCGGTCAGTGAGTTATCACACTCTGGGCAGCGAAAATTGCACTCGGCTGCCAGGGCACGGCACCTCAACCATCACACGGTTGCGCCAACATAATTTATGCAGATGATTTCGAATGGCATTCAGGAACAAATTAAATTCTAGAACTAAGGTCCTACTGTACACATAAAAATACAAACAAGGAGAATAAAATATTTCCCTTTCCTGCCAATTGGAGTTCTTTCTTTCTGAAAAGCTTACACCACTTCTCCGCAGTGCCTCATTAATAACAACAATAATGATATTTTGGTGGTGATGATGATGGTGATGATGATGATAATAATAATGATGATGATGATGATGATGATGATGATGATGATGATGACGATGATGGTAATGATAATGATGACGATGATGATGATGATGATAATGATGATGACGATGATGATAATTATATTGATGACGATTATGATAATGATGATGATGTTATTATTATTATTATTATTATTATTATTATTATTATTATTATTATTATTATTATCATCGTTATTATCATTATATTAACTGTAGGAATGTCCTTACAATGAACTAATGGTAGATGTGTGAAGTAGACAGAAGTAAATTTGACGAGAGGTATAAGGAAGTGAGACAAGCCTTGAAGAGATGCCTATCTGATAATACGCTCCAAACTGATAATGAACTGGCGAAATTTCCGGTTAGCCAGACCTTTACATAAGTACCATTCACTGATTGTATCTTAGCTATTTTTATCACGTCACAACCACGAGACAATACTTCACCGAATTACGTTCAAACCACGGGCTGAGGACCACAACTACTCAACATTTCACATCCTTGCGTCCCAAAGTCGAGAGAGACTGTATGGTAGGGGGGGAGGGAGGTGTGTGCAAAGGTAAAGAAACAACACACATATTACATGATGATGATGATGATGATAGTAATAATAATATATATATGGAATGACGCGAAGAAAATCAACTGTAAAAATTACTCTCCTCTTAGTGTCACACACTAACGCACACAAACAATAATAGGATGATAGTTTTAAGATATCCGTAAATCTTGGCCCGTAATACTGGGTAACATAAAAAAGAAACAATATAATCGAAAAAAAAAGTTTCTTGACCACCAAAGATTACGCTATAATGGGCTAAATTCGAAACCTTAGCTTTGTGCGTACAGTATTTGTCAGGCCCGGTCTTTATACAGTATACTGGGGGCAGCCTATAGGTAGATATGGATAAATAGATAGGTTAGGTTAGATAGATAGACAGATAGATAGACAGACAGAGAGACAGACGGACAGACAGACAAAGAGAGATAGATAGACAGACAGACAGATAGTCAAATAGAAATTCCACTGTTTCACCCGCCGCGAGATATATATATATATATATATATATATATATATATATATATATATATATATATATATATATATATATATATATATATATATATATATATATATATATATATATATATATATATATATATATATATATATATATATATATATATATATATAATTTTTTTTTTTCATTCCTTTTTTCCCTTTTTTCCCATATTTTTTCTGACATGCCCATTTTTCTTTTTTTTTTAGCTTCCCATAAAAATTTACGGCTCTCTCTCACTGCGTACAACATTAAAGAGCACGAAATTTTAGGCCTAGCTATTTTTTTCAGATTTGTATGCGAAAAATAAAATTATATAATGATTTTTTCGTAAATCCAGCAAATAATGAATGTATCTGCATCAGATATCTTTAGCATTAATATTTTATTTATTTCAAACAGTTAAACACTGGTTTTTACTAAGAAATTTGGAGGAATATAACAAAAATTTTTCCCTCTTCCTCCCCGGTAATCAAGCGTGAAATCATGAATCGTTCTCGGCCTATATACAAAACCAATCGGAGTAACTAAATGAAACTACGTCTGTTTTTTCAACATATTCTGATGTATATATCATGTGAATTTCAAGTCCGTGGCTGCAACAGGTGAATTATAGTCACCCCTTAAACTTTATGACGCGACATCTCAAAATGGTGGATTTTGGCACATAAAAATGATCTCCTCCGTTGTTATTCCTGTTACACACATGTGGGCTGTTGCAGCTTGTGAAACTATGAGAGGCGATCAAAGTCTGCTGACGAAATTTTTGTTTCGAGTTGATTTTGATTTTTTACTAATATTTGAGTCTTTTTTATTATTATTTTCGTCGAGCAAAATTAGTTTTTATAATCGGACAAGAAGAACCATAGCAGATCTTGTTCTCCTATCCATCCTCATTAAAATGCTTTTTAAATTAAATAAATTAGTTAATAAATAAGGGAGGAGATACGAGTTGAACGTTGGCAATTGAACATGGGATTAGGGATTTTACAACCCCCTTCAGTTACACCGCTCTGTGCAGAGAAGCTTCAGAATGGTATTATACCTTTCGTTGCTTGCCTCAAACCAGTCACCAGTGTCTCCTGCGAGCAAGGGCCTGCAGCCTTGTTATTGACTTTTCACGGGGCAGTTTTCTTTACGTAGCTAAGAGCCAAAGTCGAAGGAATTACTCATTTCCGGTTCTTGAGATAAACAGTGAAAGTTTTGTCACTTATCTCTATCGCCTATGATGTAGTGATGAGGTGATCATGCTTGAGGTGTATAAATCATTACCACATTGATTTGTTATTTTATGTTTAGTTAGTCATTTACTTATTTTGTTTTATTTATTCTATTTATTTATTTGATTAGTTTATGTTATTATTTCTACATGTCATTTTCTTAAACTTAGAATTGCCACTGTGTAATGTTCTGTATCTTAAAACACTGAAAAATTCACTTGAAGGACAGCAATGAGAGGGAGTGAACCCCTTGCAGGATACTCAAGGTACACCACTCGTCACAAGCTGACCTCTAATTAGCGTCATGGACCAAATAGTTTGGTCAACTGTCCAGTCACTACGGCTGTGCCACCGCGAGCTATGAAGGGCGAGCTCTGATGAGCTGCTACTTTTTTTTTTATTCAGACAACACAAAAAAAAAGGAATAAAAATAGGAAAACAAAAGATTCTTTTCTGAAATATTTTTATTTAATATTCATCATAAATTAATATGCATTGCCGACTTATAAAATAATACACATATTAACTGAAATTACAATGCACTAACAGAATCTATCCTTGATTCAACAGATGTCATAAAACAGTGTATTTAGTAACTAACTAAACGTAAACAAAACTCCTATTCTGTGTAAATACAAACATAAACAAGAATTTCATGGGAGAGCACAGGCTACAGTTTTCATAAATAAGAGAAAGTAGATTATCATAACATGCAGTGATGGTACGAAGAGTTGAATCACATTTTTATATTACGTCGTATACTGGTATTCCATGGAGTGTTTTCGAGGAGAAGTTCTTAGGACACTGAATTTTCCTAAAGGTTGCCTCACCGTACCTCATCGCCCCAGGTACTGTATGTCTGGAGAAGCCTGCCGCCATCCGGTAAGAGTGAGAAGCAGCAGAAGTCGGGAGGCATGCTAAGTTCTTCTCCTGAATTACTTGCTGCCATTGCTTCAGTCTCTTCTTCGTCAGCCGTGCTTTCATCTGCTAAGAATTTCTCTGTTTGTTTGATAGTGTGTGTGTGTGTGTGTGAAGGATGAAAGGATACACACTATTAAAAAGTTATTTCTATCAACTTTACAAAACTCAAGTCTTTTAATATCACGTACTCAAAACCACACCAAAACGTCTAACATTTAACAAAACATTTCATCTGAGTACATAATAATCAGCCACATGATGCACAAGATTCCATGGAGACTCATTCTTGCTATATATAAAACCTAGCCATATTAGAAGCTAGAACACATCGTCTTCCTACATCTTTCATTACGACAAAACAAAATAAGGGTTTCCCCATAAAAAAAATACAGAACTGTAAAAAGGGATCTCATCAACTACCAATAATTATGCGGTGGTCTGAGCAGGTGCATTAGAATCACCATGAACTTTGCTTCACTCCGCACTTACCTCATAGAAACGGTCCAGTAAACAGCGTTAAAGATAAGGTATAGGATGGGAATCAGTACCCTGCTCTTCACCATTAAGGCCATATTGACCTCCTCCTCAATATTCTTCCTCCCGCTGCCGTAGATGTGTCCTCCCTTGTCGTCCATCATGTTCATTAATTTCTCTTTGCGATCCTTCTCCCACTCCTCCTTAAACGTTCGCATCCTGGCTCTCCTGTCATCGGATATGAATTCACCGAGGGAGACTCCGGCTGCCGCGACCTTACTCGTGGCGTCATTATTGCCATCCTGTCGTTTGTTGGCGATGGAGAAGGAGCGCACAAGGGTGAGGGCTTGTGGTGCTCTCTTCTCCGTCTTGAAGCACAATCTTTTCTGCATTGAGGACACAAGGGTTATAAAAGATATTGTGGTGCAGTTTTTAAGCATAATTTCGAGAGACATCACTGACAGCAAAAATAGTGACGAATAGTACAATGTTTTCTTCCTTTTCTTTTTATTTTATAGACAGAGTTTTATTTTGCTCAATAGAATGATCCAAGGTCACTCAAACTGAACATAACAGAATCTCACCAAAAGGGAACGGAACCAGGTGGAGGGAGTGTTGGTACTGAAGGGCTTCTCGCGGGAAAAGTTGACTAGAGTCTGAAGGAGGATGACCAGGAAGATGATAACGATGGAGAAGAAGAGCCAGACATCGATGAGCTTGAAGTAAGATGTCTTGGGCAGCGCGTTCGAAGTCTAATGGGGGTAGGAAGGAGAGAGAGAGAGAGAGAGAAACAGATTATTATTATTATTATTATTATCATTATTGTCATTATTATTATCATCAATACCATCAATACTTTTCCATGATTATCTATAGCATTTATAGACCATCATTTTGCATTTGGGCCTTAAATCATTCCCAAACTTAAAAAAAAATAAACAAGTATTTTCTTTCTTTCTTCTTCTCTTTCTTTTTATGGTTCTGGTGACAGATTAACAGCAATTCTATATTATGAACTTGAGAAACACTCTTAAGAACCCGGCTAAGCATCTCTGTGGCCTTGGAAAACAGTCGTGGTGAGAGAGCAGTGTTTTTGAATGAATGCACAGCGGAGGAGACTAAGCGTGGAATCGCGTGAGGAGTACCGAGTGTGTGTGTAAATTACCTGGGTCAGCAAGGAGGTGAGAACGAGCAGGGATGTGACGGCCACCACCACGCGGGAGTTGAAATCGTCTGGGTTAAAGAAGAAGGTGGCGTAGGCGATGAGAATAAGAAGGATTGTGGGAATATAGAGCGTCAACAGGTAGAAGGTGTAGCGGCGGGAAAACTTCACTGACACATCTAAGTTAGAGAATTCTTGCCCCTCGCTCACTTCCACCATCGTCTCTCCTGTTCGTGGATGAGAAGATACTTAGTTTAGAGTTTGGAAATGGAAATGGTGGGGAGGTTGCATAGTCTAAGGGTGTGGATGTGACGAGAGAGAGAGAGAGAGAGAGAGAGAGAGAGAGAGAGAGAGAGAGAGAGAGAGAGAGAGAGAGAGAGAGAGAGAGAGATTGACTGAATGAATGAATGAACAAATAAGATAAGACAGAAAAGATTAAAAAAAACTAGACAAGCCGACAGACAGGCAAGCAAAGATTCATACACTGAGAGACGGACGGACATAAGAAAAAAAAAAAAAAACTCACCAATTTCGTATTCAATTAAGAACTTTGGGCCAACGTACTCCGCCAGCGTGGGTTTGAGAACCATGTAGGTGGCGGCGGCAGACACCAGCGTGAAGTTGAGATTGCAGACCTGAGGCAAGACGGGGGGACGTGGGTTTTGTTAGGGCTCAAAAAAGTGCACGTAAAGCAGACCATTTTGATTGACTGGGCAAGGATGGAATCAAAAGCATTTCGTCTTATCAACTCCTCTACTCTAACTTCAGCCTCTCTCTCTTTCTCTCTCTCTCTCTTCGTTGTAGTGTTGTATCTTTTGCGTTCTTCTATCGCTATTATCGCTATTTTCACGCTAACTGCTTTTCTGTTCATTGCATGCCTCACCTCTTCCCGCGTCCTCACGGTACAAGACCTCCCACATTCTCTTACCTCTATTCTGTCCACCTCTCTAATGCAAGAGTTAACCAGTATTCTCAAACTTTCATCCCTATTTCTGGTAAACTCTGGAACTCCTTGTCTGCTTCTGTATTTCTCCCTTCGTATGACCTGAACTCTTCCAAGGTGGAGGTTTCAAGACACTGGCACCTCGGTGGACTTTTTTTTTTTTTTCAACTTCCCTTTTGTTGCTGTACGCCAGAACCCTTCTTACATGATATTAAAATACATGAATATCATCATCACGCACACCTGATCCCTGGTTCGGCAATCCTGTGTATCCTACCTGTGTGTCGAAGGGAAACATGGCGAGATAGAAGTCGCAGGAGTAGGTGGCGCTGTACAGCTGACTCATTTCCAGACTAGTCTCATTGCCGCGGAAAACGTTCACTGCAGGTTCGGGAATAAAGGTGGTCATTTCATACTGGATTCACAGGAACAAGGTAGGAGTGTTAACTGCGAGACAACCTTTAGTAAATGATGTGGAGGAAGAAAATAAGCTGCGGAATAACGGGTATTACCAGTAAAGCTTCAGAAAAAGATGAATGGAGAAAAGGTAGAGTTACACATTCATGAATTAGTAAAGAAGAGTCACAAGGGCAGCATTTTGAGTCTTCATTAAGCATCAGATATTCTACGCACGGTCTTTACTCCATAATAGAAAGAGAATGGGTATTATGTAAACTGGAAAGCGTGTCTCAGTCATTCTATCCTATACCTTCTTCATGCAGGGTAGCGGGTCCGGGGTAGGAGTCGCCTCCCCTCACACACTCCACACGCGACCCTTGATCGAGATTGGTGAACATGTTTCCTTGGGCGTTAGTGAAGAACACTCTCGGCATCCATATTCTCTCGACGGCATCGTAGGAAAGCAAATTCAGCGTGCGGTCTTCTTTCAGGTTGTGGTAGTCGAGTCTGTTGTCCCGCCACCGCAAACTGAGATGGAGCGTTGCCTTGAAGATCTGTTCCTGCGTGGCGATGGTGGGGAAGGATATGATCTTCAATAGAAACTCAATAGGCAGTGGCTCTGAATGGACGGTGTGTGATGGAGGGATTATGGAGCGGTAACCAGGAGGGATGGCCACCAGGGAACACTCTGCCTCGTCACTCTGGTCAAGGCAGTCGATTCGCAGGTCACACCGTTTCCTCAGGTCAATGCAGGATCCGTCAGAACAGGTGAAGTCGCCGCTTCCACAGACCGAGATTGTAAGATTGACAGTCTTGCTCGGGGATATGTCACACACCTCGGATCCCAGAGTCCACATGTTAGTACCAAAGGGGTATTGTCCTTCCTTCACCGGCTGCCACCACGCTATTGCCTCGGACTGGGAATGAGATGTTGATTATGTAATATAGGGCCATATTCTAAAACATTACCACGCCCCATCTCCACTACATTCAAAAACCTCTAGTTACACCAGTTTTTAAGGATATACTTATTGTTCTAGTGACAGACTAACAAGATTTCTACATTAACACGGAAAACACTCTTGAGAACCCGATTAATCGTCTCTGTGGCCTTTGAAAATAGTTGTGATAAGACAGCGAAGCGTTTCTGAATACGGCCAATACTCACAAGGAAAACAAAACCAACTAACAATTCTTTGAACATCACCATAAAACGTTTTGAATTATTTTACTTCTTAAAATTTCGTAATGATTTTATATAATTTCACTGTTTGCTCTACATATTTCTGTCAAAGCAAAGGAGACGTTGATAACAGCGAGGAAGCTTTGGAAGACTTAAATAGAGAAACTAAGCGGGCTATTATCAGTAAAGCTTCAGAAAAAAGTGATGTGTAGACAAATAGGCAGCGTTACACAAGATCTTTGAATTTTAGTAACACAAATGAGTCTATCCACATTTATGATGGTGTATCTAACATGAATTAGATATAGGCATTGCGGGGGCACTATATTAAGTCATTCTTGAACATGGAGTATATCTTGTTCTTTGCCCAGTTCGTGGTCAGCGAGCCGAACTCACTGCTGCGATGACCTTGGAGAGATGCACCAATTGATACATTATAAAACAATTGCGTTGGCCAAAAATCATGAAATTCTGTACATCACTAAGCGCTACCACACTCACCTTCAGTGACTGCAGATACCACGTCCCATTTTGATAGTAGATATCAGAGTGGTAGAATCCCTGAAGAGTTGGCTTGCCGTCTCTGTAAGGCCCTAGGTAGTAGTGAAGATTGAAAGGGGAGTAGGGGCACACGACAGCACCTTTAAGGTAGATGGTAACAGGACGCGGTGACACGCACGGCACACAGAAGGAATAGGAATCCAGGCAAGCAATGTCAGACCAGCGACCTGGGAAGGCGCCGTAAAGCATTACCAAGCAGTTCTCCTGAGTGCCACCGTTAGGACCATCGCCCCTCCAGGGACCTTGCCAGGACAAGGACTGCCGGGTGGACATGAAGACCCACTGCGCTTCCTCGTGCTCGTCCGTGGCACCCAACCAGAGATATGACGCCCCGAGGCCACCAGAACACTTGTCAGCGTCATTTTTCGTAGTTTCAAAGAGCACGGAATTTTCCTTCTCATCAAGAGGCACCAGGATTTCCCCGCCAACAACCTGAGGGAGAAGAGCCTTGCCATTCACCACCATTATTCACTTATCTGTTTCATTTATCTATTTACTTATTACTATTTTTACGTGAGAAAGAAACTGGCAATAACTGGACAGAAAGGGCTGCTCAATAGCTGCTCCCAAAGAATAACTCAGTTGGAAACCTAGTGTTTTAACCTGACCTGCAGCGTTGTTAATTAAGGAATACAGAAAAAGCGAATACTGGAAATGTATGCAATAGTCTGGAAGAAGGTAGTGTGATAAAAGTATCATTATTACAGAACTAATTCTCATAAAGTGATTCCCTCTCTCTCTCTCTCTCTCTCTCTCTCTCTCTCTCTCTCTCTCTCTCTCTCTCTCTCTCTCTCTCTCTCTCTCACTCATCATGATAGTAAAGCTCATTTTCAGTGGTTGATTTTTGCTATGACACACCATCAGCAGTTGAGATTTACCTATGCTGATGTGTGTGTGTGTGTGTGTGTGTGTGTGTGTGTGTGTGTGTGTTCTTTATATTTCTATCGTTGAAATTTTTTGATCTAGAAAAAAAATTATGGATTCGTATCCTTGTGGGTCCAGTTTAGTGAGGTAACGCTTTACTGCATGGGCCAGAGATGAGTGTTAGCCTGTGACAACAAACCAGAACACACGTGGCAGAGGTGCTGAGCCTGCCGCAGGGAGAAGCGGTCCGGGAAGACAGTGACGACCCGAGTTTGCGTACTGCACACTTCCTCTTTTGACTGCATGCTCCAGGACGCCTCACCCTCCGTTAACCACGATTCTTGCACAGACGTCCAGGCCAGTGCGTCTCCCTGTATTACTTCCTTGCACGACCAAATCTGTAAACGCGGCACACTTATGGCAATGACTCAATAGATCGTCGTAAACTGCGCTACACAAAACCTCACATCTACAAAATCTTTAATCATTTGATTGTTAACTGAAGCATGGCAATTGTTATTTCAATTGAGTGACCTTGGTTAATTCTATAGAGCAAAAATTAAATTTCTTCCAGTTTGAAAAATGTTACTACTCATTACTCCTTTTGTTATCTGTGATCTCTCTCAAAATTATGGTAAAAAAGTGCACTACAATATCTTATCAGGTCTGTAGCTCTAGCTGTCAGAGGGTTAGGATATTAAACACAGACAGGCATACAGGTAGAAAGAGACACAAAAACCGTAGAGACAGAAAAGAAAAAAAAACGATAGGGAGAAACAAGACAGACAGAAAGGTAGACAGAGGATCGAGGTGAGTGTCAAGGTTTATAATATTCGGGAAACTCTACCCTGCTATAAGAAATGCAAGAAAAAAAAAAAAAAAAGGAAAACTGGTGAACTATTTCGACAGCATAAGAAAAGTGTTAATCCTCAGGTAAAAAGAATTCTGACACATACAGTTTTGCAGTTTCATCTATAAGGCTTATTTATACCTGCTTAGAGTTTTTCCAACCTTACCTGGTTCACGGTTGCCTCGTCCAGCACGGAGCGCCACACGTTGAGGTGCGTCAGTTCGCCCGAGAAGCTCTGGTCCCTCTGGAAGCCTCCGCCCAGAGAGTCCTGCTCCTGACCTGCCGGAGATGGTACTGCTACTTTACTTTAGCTTGAATTTAAGAACGCTTTGCTCTGTCATAAGGACTATTTTTAATTATCAAAGATGATTAATCGGTTTGCCACGAGTGTTTTTCCCATTGACGATGTAGAATTTTTGTTAAACTATCACTAGAAATATGAAAATTCCTTGAAAATTCCAATAACTTACATTACTCTACTAAAAATAGTTGAGATAAGACGCCAAAATGTTAGACAATGCAGTAAATGATCATGTGTCACACGCACCACCCGGTCTAGTACGTAGAGCAACTATGCCTTCACTTGCCCAGGTGTTCATTGTGATGTGCTGTTGTTGTTGTTGTTGTTGTTGTTGTTGTTGTTGTTGTTGTTGCTGTTGCTGCTGTTGCTGTTATTGTTGTTGTTGCTGTTGTTGCTGTTGCTGTTGTTGTTGCTGTTGTTGTTGTTCTTGCTGCTACTACTTCAACCACTATCACAGCTTCTGCCACTACCGCTATTACTACTCACCAATTATAAACACTCCATTTCCCTCAAGAGGCTGGGTAGTTTCGGCGAAGGTTCCTCGGCCGCGCTGCTTCCCGTCCAGATAGATGGCCCAGGCGGCGGTGGACAGGTGGTAGGAGAAGCAGAAGTGGGCCCAAAGGCGGAGCGGCGTGATAAGCTCCGAGTTGGCCCATTGTCCTTGCAGTGTGATCTTATAGCCGGTCTCACGATGGTCTGGAGGAAATGGCGCATTTTTAGATAAGTAAGAAGATAAGTAATGGCGCGTCTTGGTGGTATGAAAAATAAAATATCTCCTTTTTTTGTGACTTTCTAAACTAATACTTTCCTACTCTGGAACTCTGCCTGCTTCTGTATTTCTCCGTTCCTATGGCTTGAACTCTTTGATAAGCGAGATTTCAAGACAATTATCCTCCAACTTTGAATAATCCACTTGGCTGTTCTCTTTGGGGACTGGTATCTCAGTGACCCCTAGCTTCCCATTACTCTTTGTCAGTAAGTGAGCGACAGAGAACAAACAGCATGGCATGTAAAGCTTTAAGACTTCAAATAAGGAATGTGTAAGAATTTCTCACCTATCCTTAGTTCGTTATCGCGGTCGTCGGAGAGTGCATAAGAGAAAAGCGTTGACTCTTCGCGAAACCTGTTGAGCTTGATCCTGTAGCAGAGCGTGAAGGATTCCAGGCGTGGGAAGGATGTGTTGAGGCGAGCGTAACTTGCTGGTGAAGGAGCCCCGGACGCCTGCAGCACCAGCACGGTCTCCATCCCGCCTTGGCTGGCCTGACCTAATCAACACCCAGTTTTCCTCACTACTAGACACACACACACACACGCAAGTAGCTTTAATGACTGACAATAGAGCATAAGAACATGAGAAAATAAGGGGAACTGCAAGAAGCCTACATTTGGCAGTCTTTGGGTGTGTTCAGGACTTAGTAAGCATTGTGTGATTTCAAACTGCTCATGAAATAACTTTTATGACACTTAAAAAAGATAAACACACACACACACACACACACACACACACACACACACGTCTGCCATACAAGCACTGTAATGAAAAATTTTGAAAAAGGGATGCTTTCCTCTACTTTGTATGCACTTAGTCCTACACAAAGAAGTACGCAACACTCACCTTTCAGAGTCGGAAGCATAACCAGTAGAAGGAGCAGCAGCATCAGAGGAAGAGAGGTGCCGTTCCCTTGCTGCGGAATCCTGTAACGACGAGAACATGATGAAGACGCGCAATGAGCAGCACAATCAGTTAGTAGTCAGTAATCTTAATAAATGCAAATAAGTCTTCTCTGTTACAACTCCTGTCACGTTCTTCCTACACATTATTTTTTTCTGGTTACTTCAATGTTCAAAGGATAAGGAAAAGTGTATATTCTCATACTAATGTGTTTTGCTTTCTTAATGTTTGAGCCTTTAGGGAATAAAAAAAAAGTCTCATTATGCAACTGGGGTATGGAGGGAATGACAAAGACGATACAACTATGAAAGCTGACGCAGAAAAAGGTTAAGTATGGGATTACCTCAATAATTTCCTTGTGAACGTTTCTTTTACCAACATGAAGAGGAAACACTTGGGTATCAGTTTTATCTTCCTTTCAGATGCGACTGTAGCATTCACGGTTTCAGCATTATTATCTTCCCCAGATGTCTACGTATTGAGCACAAGGTAACAGAGTGTGAACAAAAATGTGGTTCTGATCCAGCATGGAATAACACGCAGGATCTATATAGCATGTGATGGGAAGGAAGGAATTACAAAATGTGTTTCACGGACACACACACACACACACACACACACACACAGAGAGAGAGAGAGAGAGAGAGAGAGAGAGAGAGAGAGAGAGAGAGAGAGAGAGAGAGAGTTCATGTTTCGTAATGGCATGCAAAGACTCTCTCTCTCTCTCTCTCTCTCTCTCTCTCTCTCTCTCTCTCTCTCTCTCTCTCTCTCTCTCTCTCTCTCTCTCTCTCTTAACTGCCTATTAAGAGCCGTGCTAAGGCTATTGCATGACTGTTGTAGCAGTAAAAATAAAAATAGAAAAAAAACTGACTTTTTTTCTTATGGCAGATTTTTTTTTATCCTCCAACACACGTAAGGCGGTACCGCAGAGAAGAAGAAGAAGAAGAAGAAGAAGAAGGAGAAGAAGAAGAAGAAGAAGAAGAAGGAGGTCAGCTTGAGTCAGGATAGTGCATTGTAAGTACATCATGAATGCACTAACTAGATTACTAAATAGATCTCCTTACACACACACACACACACACACACACACACACCTCCATCCCCTCAAAAGATACATGAATTATTTCTCGCTAGTTTTACAAATCTTGAAGTTACTAGAGCTGGGAGATCAAAATGCTATCCGGAAACAGCTTGAAACATCGTCTGTAGAGATGAACATTAAGTTACTGCAACAAGAAAAGATTAACTTAAGGTTACTGAACTTAATTGAAAAGATTCTCTAAAAGGACCATGAACCATCTAGCTATTAAATAAAAAATAAAACAATAAAGTAATCGTTCCACAAGTTAGCTTATGTAGGATAGCTATGTATATACTGATAGGATATACGTGTACTGAAAGCTCGATGTGGTAACTGCAGCTTCATTATTAACAAGGCCACAAGCGTCTTCTAATGCTCTCAGTACATAGATTTTCTTATATAGTAAATGTCCTTATTTCTGCAGCGCATCTGAACGAAAATCAAACCTTTCTCATACCACTGATTCTGTTGATACGGATTAAATTTTCAAGATATAAATTCACAGCCTAGTAACAATAGAATATTCAAATTTACTCTATTTTAGTATTTGAAGTTTTAAAACGAATATTAATGTGCTTTATTTGTTTATATAGTTAGTTCGGCATACAAAAGATGTCGATATTAATGCATAAAGTTCTATCTGGAATATCAGGAAACCACGTTTTCTTTCTTGATTGAGAAGAAATTGAGAAAAATATTTTAGTCTCGTTTTCTCTAAAGTCTTGTTTACAGAGAACCGCGGAGACGACTTTTGATTGAACTAGTTGAATATTGTCTTGTGTGTGCAGGATTGGTGCTTTAAACCTTGCAGCACGTGGTGAGAAGAGTCTGTGGGAAATATTATAGTGAAAGTGAGAATGTAAGGCTCTCGTGCTGCAGTGGCGGAGGTTACTTGTGTGTCACGTCAGCTGTTAGTCAAGGTGGGTATCGTACAGGTGTTAGCTCAACCCTACCAAGTGATAGTACGTCGTAGTAGTGGTAGTTGTAGTAGTAGTAGTAGTAGTTGTTGTTGTTGTTGTTTTGCTGTTGCTGTTGCTGCTGCTGTTGCTGTTGTTATAGTACGCGAAAGAAAGCAAGCCCGGAATTTCTCTCTCTCTCTCTCTCTCTCTCTCTCTCTCTCTCTCTCTCTCTCTCTCTCTCTCTCTCTCTCTCTCCATGCATTTACTTCCCAGCCATTATTTTGATTGTAGGTATGAAAAAGCTGATAAACATATTACCCCTTCCTTCAAACAAATGCTGATATCGATGAAGAATGAGCGCGAGAAACACTGCGTCAAGTTCATCGCCCTGCAGCATTAGAGTGAGAACTGTGGTGCTGTGCCCGTCTCAAGGCCGCACGCCCACGTCTTCCTTCATTATATTTACTTTTAAACTTTCTTTCTTTGGATAATATTGAAGTAACATAAGCGTTTCCATCAGAGAGCTAGGTTAGGTTAAGGTAGATTAGGTTTACATTAATTAATTTCGTTAGTTTCGTTGCCGATCTCTTCATTGTGTACATCACGATTTGAATAGCCACCATCTTTTGCCCAGAAATAAACAGTGTCCGGAAATTAATAGGCTTAGATTACTTCCATAATGCCTCTTTCTTTTACCCAGTCTTGTGTTTCATTTGCAATTATTGATGTTTGTTTCTTCTCAAATCTGTATCTTCGCGAATCCTGCGTTCCTGCTGTGAATCTTATGTTTATTAAAAGAGCATTTTGAAATAATTCTTAGGCACTTAAAAAAAAAAAAACTAAGATTAATAAACTAATCCAGAACGATATCCAGAATAAAATCAAACTGGTGTTTTGCCACTCAAGAAGTTAAAGGCCTGTTCCGTGTCACCCTGCTATCCTTGTCTTTCACAGGAACGAAGAGAAGAAGTGATGCAACCTGCCAGTGTGAGGTGAGCTTCTCAGGCGTTGAGTAATTTGCGTTGTCCATCTCCATAATGACTTTCCATCTACCTGATAGCGCGGCAGCCGAGGCCGTGCAACAGAGGTACTTGCGGCAGATGGATGAGGCCTTATGATGATATTAGCGTTTACTCGTATGTTATTGACGCTCACAAGACTGAAATTTTATTATGAGCCGTGCGTTTTGTCTTCTTGTATCGTGTCTGAGGGAGGTCTCTCTCTCTCTCTCTCTCTCTCTCTCTCTCTCTCTCTCTCTCTCTCTCTCTCTCTCTCTCTCTCTCTCTCTCTCTCTCTGTCTTTATTTTTTTCCATTTTTTTTTTCTCCAGCTGATGAGGCGCATAAGACGAGACAGCAAATAAATCACATGTCGGAAAGCGAGGTCGGGTGGCGTAATTGCACGTCATTCCTCACTGGCCGAAGGTTCCTGTCACACTCGCTACACTCGTCGGCCGGCTGATGGAGGGAACAAAAAACTGTTTCTTTCTGTTGGCTCTGCGGCTAACGGTCATGCTTTGGGAGAGTCATCGTGAGGAATACAACACATATGTTCTGCATATGAAATGACCGCAGACGCTATAGTTAGTGCACACCTCTCTCTCTCTCTCTCTCTCTCTCTCTCTCTCTCCTCTCTCTCTCTCTCTCTCTCTCTCTCTCTCTCTCCTCTCTCTCTCTCTCTCTCTCTCTCTCTCTCTCTGTGTGTGTGTGTGTGTGTGTGTGTGTGTGTGTGTGTGTGTGTGTGTGTGTGCCAGCGTAAGCCATTATAAACATGGATTAGTATTGTCAAAAACGTCGCAGCGTCCTACCTTGGCATCTCGTGACTGGCTCTTTTAGAAGTTATGAGTTTCACGAATGTGTTTTTTATGGTTCTTATGATACTGTAACAAAGATTCTGCACCATCAGTGAGATAGATACCCATGAGAACCATCCATGAGAACCGTCCATTCATCTCCAAAGCCTTTGAAGAATAGTCCTTATGAATGTCCAGAGTGTTTGAGAATGCAGGCTTTTGTTTCGTATTCTGAAACACTTCTGCGCAGCACCTCCACTACATTAAAAGGTCCTACTTGAAGTTATTCAGGCTTTTTAAGGGAGTTTTTTATAGTTTCTAGGGACAGATTAATAAGATATCTACGTTACTAACACGAGAAATGCTCATGAGGACCAGGCTAATCATCCCTGTGGCTTTTAAAAATAGTCGTAGTGAAAAAGAAGAGCGTTTCTGAATATTTTGTACGAGGTTGGCGAGGACCTAGCTGCAGTCACGCAAGCCTCCAGGACTCCTAGAAAAGCTCTTATTTAATTTACCGCTATTACTTCAGTATGTGGGGCGCAAATTGGCAAAGAGGATAGTGTGATTTGTTGCTTAGAATGCTATAATTACAGGAAGACAGACAGGTGTGGGAGAGTATAAAGGTGAGTAGTGTGTGTGTGTGTGTGTGTGTTGTGTGTGTGTGGGTAGGTGTGAAGGAATCAGCCACACTACTAGCGTCAAATCATTATTCTTCAGGGGAATCTTAAACAATGGAAGGAATTTGTACGAGAGAGAGAGAGAGAGAGAGAGAGTGAGAGAGTGAGAAGTGAGAGAGAGAGAGAGAGAGAGAGAGAGAGAGAGAGGCACATCGTCGAATAAATTACAATCTAATCATCTCGTATGCCGACAGAAATCCGGTGTGGCTCTGCGTGTGTGTGTGTGTGTGTGTGTGTGTGTGTGCTCGGAATTATACACCTTTATGACTGCAGTTCTCACGGGGGAGTATCGGAGTATTACTTGATGAAGCAGCCTTCCTATCCTTATGTTTAGCTAAAGCGACATGTCAACTCAAGGAATTTTAATAGATGAATATCATTGGCCAGAAGTCGTGACGTGTAAATTAAGACACATCCTTTCTTAACCCACACACCATGTCCGCCTCCCCATCCCCACTCCCTCCTTGTTTTCACATTTCTCTTACCCCGTCCCTATCACCTACATCTAAGCCCCCCTTCTCTCTCTCTCTCTCTCTCTCTCTCTCTCTCTCTCTCTCTCTCTCTCTCTCCTCTCTCTCTCTCTCTCTCTCTCCTTAGAAATAAAGGCTAAAAATCCTGATATTTACGATTACTTTGTTAAAATTGTAATGGTAGGACAGCTTCCTGTATCTTTCATCTTTCCCTGGCTCTCCAGTAACTAATCCGTAAGTCCAAGGGAATGCTATCCTCTCACCACCAGTCCACCACCCTTCCCGTGCTCCAGGCTCCAAGCTGCGTGTGGTGCGCGTGTGTGTGTGTGTGTGATTCACCTATGGTCGTCTGCTGTTCCCCTAAGGAAAGATCTCAGAGCTCATAGTGACCGATCTTTGGGTAGGACTGAGACCACTGACACACCACACACCGGGACAGCGAGGTCACAGCCCCTCGTGTTACATCCAGTACCTACTTGCTGCTAGGTGAACAGGGGATACACATTAAGTATTGGCTCACCGGTGTTTTTTCCCCGTATTCTGAACTTCCTATAGTGGGCTGGGTGGTATGGGAGGAGCACCCACCGTCATACTACTACTACTACTACTACTACTGCTACTACAAGAACACTTACTGCAACAGAACAAAGACGGTGAAACAAGTCCAGCCAGCATTCCCTTATTTCCTTATCCTCTCCTTTATCAACCCACACTTCCATACATCCATCCACTCACCCATCCACACATACATAATAACGCTGCAATTCGCTCCCCCTTGTATATACTTAGCTCGCAGCCTCTTCACCCCTTCCTTCTTCTCCTTTCCTTCCTCGTGGTTTTCTTGCCCTATTAGTGTGATAAGACTCACCCCTACGCAGGTAAACATGACGTTATCATCCTCCTCGCCTTCCCTCCTTTGTTGCATTAATTTTTACCACACTTGCCCATTCTCCCTTCCCTTCAGGTGCTGTAGCGTAGAGTTTACCTGCCTGCTTTTATATGGCGCTCATGCATTTACAACGCCCACCTCCTCACGGTTTTCTCCTTTCTCTCTCTCTCTCTCTCTCTCTCTCTCTCTCTCTCTCTCTCTCTCTCTCTCTCTCTCTCTCTCTCTCTCTCTCTCTCTCTCTCTCGTACTTACACACATACAAAGAAAGAGAGAGAGAGAGAGGGAGACGATTAGATAGATAAACATAGATATTGGACTGATACATAACGAGACTGATAGCTAAAGAACAGCTAGATGGATTATAAGTTGATAGTAGAACATGAACAGGTAATTGAGTAGATATAGGCAGACATATAATTAGGACATGGATAGAGGGACGTTCTAAAAGTTATAATGAGCAAACGAATTTAATTTAAATGTCTCAAAACAAGAGTTACCTTTATTGATAGACCTCTAAATATTTCCATGTTCCTCTTATGAAGAAATACCAGTTGAGAGAGAGAGAGAGAGAGACCACTATAGGGTTTGATAGCGAAGAAAAAGAATGAATGAAGATGCTGATAGTCTTCATTTGATAGTGACGTGGACAGAACAGGGATGAAAATCACTGGGAACCTTTGTGCAACTAATCAGAGTAAGGTGAGGAAGCGTGCAGGCTGCAGGTTCAGAAAGGAAGTAACCTTGATAACCACGACGATAAGAAGGAAAAATATCAGCATCAAGGCGGCGAATTATAGGAACCAGGAGATAGCGTGGTAGAAAAAAAAATATTGAAAAAAAGACTAATGGTGTTTGAACTCTTTCTATTAGGGAGTGTAGCATCTTACTGTGCTCTTTTTTTTTTTCTTCTTCTTCTTCTTCCTCTTATTCTTCCTTTTTGTTGCTCTTGGCCAGTGCCCCTCTTACATAAAAAAATTAATAAATAAATAAAAAATAAAATTGTCGGATCACCAATAGCCCTCCCTCCCTCGCAGAATCCACGCCATAGATCAGACACGTATGGTGAAAAGTTATCATTGAGGTGCTTGAGAATATCCGTGTTGATGGTAGGACTCAGACATAACCCAGTCAAAAAGGCTTAAATAAAAAAGGACTGTGAATAAATAAATAAATAAACTGATCTCTCCCTAACAACTAATTTTCAGACCTAGAGACCCTTAGTTGGATTACCGTGGGTGTTTATTCTAATGGTGGCACACAATTCCTGCTTAACTACCTCTAGAACCATAAAACAAATAAAAAAATAAAAAAATTGAAAACCTCAGTAACTACTAGGACTTGTAAATAGTCGGGAGAAGTCACCGAATCGTTCAGGAATGTGGACCAAAGCGTATTTAGGATTAGGTGAATCTCCTTTCCTTGGGACAGACTGAATGTTAACAAACCTGTAGGAGGCCTGGCATCGTATTCTGAAACACTCCTGGCTGCACCTCTACTACTTTCAAGAGACTCTAGTTTTTTTTTTTCCTGTGTGTCCATGCAAACAGTTTTACATATTTCTCTGAATATTAACAAAGAGATGACCATGCAAAAACAAATAAAATAAAAGATCAGTTTGGCGTGTGGTCCATTGAGGGACAAAAAGCGCCTCGCCAACACCTGAGCTGGCCGTGTCATGCATAGCGCGGTGTCAGGACAGTGCCATGTGAAATTGACCTGTATTCAAAAACGCTTTGCTCTTTCACCACGACTATTTTCAAAGGCTGCAGAGATGACTAGTCGGGTTCCCAAGAATGTTTCTCCTGATGACAGTGTAAAAATTTTATTAATCTGTCACTAGAGCCGTAAAAACACTCTTAAAGACCCGTGTCACTTCAAGTAGAGCCTATTGAATGTAGTCGAGGTGGGGCCAGAAGTGTTTGAGAATATGGTCCATGTGTGGCAGCGGATGAGTAGAACGCGTCACTAGACAGTGGAAGCGTGCGAGGTGCATCACTATATACTGCAGTAGAGGGCCGTCTGTCTATCCTCTGCCGCTGCCACGATACCAGGAACACGTGGTGGCACAACCTACCGTGACTGAGCCATGGCGACAACTGATTGCTGAGAAAGCAGAAAGGTGAGGAGAGCCACACCCACGAGGCGTGCGTCCCGTCCTCACCACTCGTCCGTGTGATGTGAGCGTGAAAACACTGGCATCGTTACTTACATCTTCATCGACGTTTTGCAGTCTGTAAAAGTTAGGTGTGTTTAGGCCCCTCGTGTTGTAGTCTGGCTGCTTTATTGAACTAATGCTGCCTTATGTTGTATATGTCGTTACCGTGTACTTCTTTTTTTTTCCGCAAATTCAAAACGTAAAGTCTAGTTTCATGACGCGTCTTGGAGGGCGCTTTGTATTCCAGCGCCAGTGTGTGACGTCAGGACGGAATCAAGTTTCACTGAGTACGTGTGTAGGAAAAGCGGACATACTATATTAACTGCAGGACAAATAATGGCTTCATCCTGCGCTTACACTCTGACTACCAGTGACAGAATGACATTTCTTTTTTCTGTTTTCCAGCCAACTCTAGACACTATACTGACTGCATACCGGAAAATCAATTCTTTTAGTATTTTTTTTTCTAGTAAATGCTTGGAAATATTTTACACTGTGCTTTTAGTGCCGGCAGTGAAAGGACTAAATCCGAGGTGCTTGTCCATGTAAGGTAGGAGGTATCAGTTAGTCAGTTTTCGGCCACTGGAGCTGTAGCATTGATGGTT